>NC_041382.1:173082550-173124579 GCF_002162155.2 Triticum dicoccoides | reverse complement strand
GATGCCCCCTCCAGCGGAGCTCCGGAACAGGCCCCAAGATGGGATCTCGTGGATACAGAAAGTTATGGCGGTGGAATTAGGGTTTTGGCTCTGTATCTGATCGTTTGGGGGTACGTAGGTATATATAGGAGGAAGAAGTACGTCGGTGGAGCAACAGGGGGCCCACGAGGGTGGAGGGCGCGCCTGGGAGGGGGGGGGGTAGGCGCGCCCCCATACCTCGTGGCCTCCCTGTTGGTTGCTTGATGTAGGGTCCAAGTCTCCTCGATCATGTTCGGAGAGAAAATCACATTCCCGAAGGTTTCATTCCGTTTGGACTCCGTTTGATATTCCTTTTCTTCAAAATCCTAAAATAGGCAGAAAACAGCAATTCTGGGCTGGGCCTCCGGTTAATAGGTTAGTTCCAAAAATAATATAAAAGTGGATAATAAAGCCCAATAATGTCCAAAACAGTAGATAATATAGCATGGAGCAATCAAAAATTAAAGATACGTTGGAGACGTATCAGCGGCGGAGGGGAAAGATCCCCTCCGAGATTGGATCTCTCTCTCTCTCTCTCTCTCTCTCTCTCTCTCTCTCTCTGTTTCCTTCTATATATGTGCTCCCTGATTCTGCCCTTTCACCATTTGTTAAATTCGCGTAGATCCGTAACTCCGATTGGGCTGAAATTTTGACATGAGTTTTATTCGAATATTGGCTTTCTTGCAGCGAATGAAGGGCACCAACCGCCTTACGGAGTGGCCACGAGGGCCAGGGTGTGCCCCCTCATGGGCCCCTCAGGTATCGTCTCACGTTGATTCCACTTCTCAAAATTCACATATATTCCAAAAACATCTCCGTAAGTTTTTATCCCGTTTGGACTCCGTTTGATATGGATTTTCTGCGAAACAAAAAACATGCAACAAACAGGAGCTGGCACTGGGCACTAGATCAATATGTTAGTCCCAAAAATAGTATAAAAAGTTGCCAAAAGTATGTAAAAGTTGTAGAATATTGGCATGGAACAATAAAAATTATAGATACAATGGAGACGTATCACTGTGACTGACCTTAAGCACGACGCGTGTGTCGCGCTCCCTCGCCATGTCGCCACAGTCTTCTACAGCTGTCGCGATCCTCCGCAAGATCCTACCGCCAGCGAGCTTCTTTTTTCGCCGCCCACGCCGCAGCTTCTCAGCCCTGCGGACGACTCTGTTGCTGGCCAGCTCAGCCTAGTTCGTGATTCGCTCGATCTGAATCTGGAGCCTGTCAATGATGGCGCTCCTGGAGATGTCACCGGACTGGTGGTCGCGCCCCCTACTGTGGAGTGCTACCTCTTGAGCATGCATTGGTTTTCCCTTGAAGAGGAAAGGGTGATGCTGCAAAGTAGCGTAAGTATTTCCCTCCGTTTTTGAGAACCAGGGTATCAATCCAGTAGGAGACTACACGCAAGTCGCCTAGTACCTACACAAACAAACAAGAACCTCGCAACCAACGCGATAAAGGGGTTGTCAATCCCTTCATGGTCACTTACGAGAGTGAGATCTGATAGAGATAATAAGATAAATATTTTTGGTTTTTTTGTGATATAGATTGGAAAATAAAGATTGCAAAATAAACGGCAACAGAAATGGCTAGTTGACGGGAAAATAATATAATGGAGAATAGACCGAGGGGCCATAGGTTTCACTAGTGACTTCTCTCAAGATAGCATAATCTACGGTGGGTGAAAAAATTACTGTCGAGCAATTGATAGAAAAGCGAATAGTTATGAGAATATCTAGGCATGATCATGTATATAGGCATCACGTCCGTGACAAGTAGACCGAAATCTCCACACATCGACCGCTATCCAACATGCATCTAGAATATTTAGTTCATAAGAACAGAGTAACACATTAGGCAAGATGACATGATGTTGAGGGATAAACTCAAGCAATATGATATAAACCCCATCTTTTTATCCTCGATGGCAACAATACAATATGTGTCGTTTCCCTTTCTGCCAGTGGGATCGAGCACCGCAAGATTGAACCCAAAGATAAGCACTTCTCCCATTGCAAGAAAGATCAATCTAGTAGGCCAAACCAAACTGATAATTCAAAGAGACTTGCAAAGATATTTAAATCATGCATAAAACAATTAAGAGAAGAACCAAATATCATTCATAGATAATCTTGATCATAAACCCACAATTCATCGGATCTCGACAAACACACCGCAAAAAGAATTACATCGAATAGATCTCCAAGAGAATCGAGGAGAACTTTGTATTGAGATCCAAAGAGAGAGAAGAAGCCATCTAGCTAATAACTATGGACCCGAAGGTCTGTGGTAAACTACTCACACATCATCGGAGAGGCTATGGTGTTGATGTAGAAGCCCTCCGTGATCGATTCCCCCTCCGATGGAGCCCCGGAAAAGGCCCCAAGATGGGATCTCATGGTTACAGAAGGTTGCGGCGGTGGAAATAGGGTTTCGTGGTGCTCCTGGATGTTTTTAGGGTATATGAGTATATATAGGCGAAAGAAGTAGGTCGGTGGAGCTGCGAGGGGCCCACGAGGGTGGGGGCGCGCCTGGCCCCCATGGGCGCGCCCTCTTGCCTCGTGGCTTCCTCGCTGCTTCCTTGACGTCCACTCCAAGTCTCCTGGATTTCGTTTGTTCCAAAAACGGTCCTCGCGAAGGTTTTATTCCGTTTGGATTCCGTTTGATATTCCTTTTCTGCAAAACACTGAAATAGGCAAAAAAACAACAATTTGCACTGGGCCTTCAGTTAATAGGTTAGTCCCAAAAATAATACAAAAGTGCATAATAAAGCCCATTAAACATCCAAAACAGATAATATAATAGCATGGAACAATAAAAAATTATAGATACGTTGGAGACGTATCAAGCATCCCCAAGCTTAATTCCTGCTCGTCCTCGAGTTGGTAAATGATAAAAATAGAATTTTCAATGTGGAATGCTACCTAACATAATTTTCAAAGTAATTCTCTTTATTGTGGCATGAATTTTCAGATCCAAAGGATTCAAGATGAAAGTTTAATATTGACATAAAAATAATAATACTTCAAGCATACTAACTAAGCAATTATGTCTTCTCAAAATAACATGGCCAAAGAAAGTTATCCCTACAATATCATATAGTCTGGCTATGCTCTATCTTCACCACACAAAATATTTAAATCATGCACAACCCCGATGACAAGCCAAGCAATTGTTTTATACTTTTGACGTTCTCAAACTCTTTCAATCTTCACGCAATACATGAGCGTGAGCCATGGATATAGCACTATAGGTGGAATAGAATGGTGGTTGTGGAGAAGACAAAAAGGAGAAGATAGTCTCACATCAACTAGACGTATCAACGAGCTATGGAGATGCCCATTAATAGATATCAATGTGAGTGAGTAGGGATTGCCATGCAACGGATGCACTAGAGCTATAAGTGTATGAAAGCTCAAAAAGAAACTAAGTGGGTGTGCATCCAACTTGCTTGCTCACGAAGACCTAGGGCATTTTGAGGAAGCCCATCATTGGAATATACAAGCCAAGTTCTATAATGAAAAATTCCCACTAGTATATGAAAGTGACAACATAGGAGACTCTCTATCATGAAGATCATGGTGCTACTTTGAAGCACAAGTGTGGTAAAAGGATAGTAGCATTGCCCCTTCTCTCTTTTTCTCTTTTTTTATTTGGGCCTTTTTATGGCCTCTTTTTTTCTTTGTTTTTTTATTTTTCGTCCGGAGTCTGATCCCGACTTGTGGGGGAATCATAGTCTCCATCATCCTTTCCTCACATGGGACAATGCTCTAATAATGATGATCATCCCACTTTTATTTACTTACAACTCAAGAATTATAACTCGATACAAGAACAAAAATATGACTCTATGTGAATGCCTCCGGCGGTGTATCGGGATATGCAATGAATCAAGAGTGACATGTATGAAAGTATTATGAAAGATGGATTTGCCACAAATACGATGTCAACTACATGATCATGCAAAGCAATATGACAATGATGAAGCGTGTCATAATAAACGGAACGGTGGAAAGTTGCATGGCAATATATCTCAGAATGGCTATGGAAATGCCATAATAGGTAGGTATGGTGGCTGTTTTGAGGAAGATATATGGTGGGTTTATGGTACCGGCGAAAGTTGCGCGGTGCTAAAGAGGCTAGCAATGGTGGAAGGGTGAGAGTGCGTATAATCCATGGACTCAACATTAGTCATAAAGAACTCACATACTTATTGCAAAAATCTATTAGTTATCGAAACAAAGTACTATGCGCATGCACCTAGGGGATAGATTGGTAGGAAAAGACCATCGCTCGTCCCCGACCGCCACTCATAAGGAAGACAATCAATAAATAAATCATGCTCCGACTTCATCACATAACGGTTCACCATACGTGCATGCTACGGGAATTACAAACTTTAATGCAAGTATCCCTCAAATTCTCAACTACTCAACTAGCATGACTCTAATATTACCATCTTCATATCTCAAAACAATCATCAAGTATCAAACTTTTCATAGTATTCAATGCACTTTTTATGAAAGTTTTTATTATACCCATCTTGGATTCCTATCATACTAGGACTAATTTTATAGCCAAAGAAAATTACCATGCTGTTCTAAAAGACTCTCAAAATGATATAAGTGAAGCATGAGAGATCAATAATTTCTATAAAATAAAACCACCACCGTGCTCTTAAAAAGATATAAGTGAGGCACTAGAGCAAAATTATCTAGCTCAAAAGATATAAGTGAAGCACATAGAGTATTCTAATAAATTATGATTCATGTGTGTCTCTCCAAAAGGTGTGTAAAGCAAGTATGATTGTGGTAAACTAATAAGAAAAGACTCAAATCATGCGAGACGCTCCAAGCAAAACACATATCATGTGGTGAATAAAAATATAGCCTCAAGTAAAGTTACTAATGGACGAAGACGAAAGAGGGGATGCCTTCCGGGGCATGGACAAGCTTAGGCTTTTGGTTGTCCTTGTATTTTACCTTGGGGTGCCTTTGGAATCCCCAAGCTTAAGCTATTGCCACTCCTTGTTCCAAAATCCATCAAATCTTTACCCAAAAACTTGAAAACTTCACAACACAAAACTCAATAGAAAATCTCATGAGCTCCGTTAGTATAAGAAAACAAATCACCACTTAAGTTACTGTAATGAACTCATTATTTATTTATATTGGTATTAAACCTACTGTATTCCAACTTCTATATGGTTCATACCCCCCGATACTAGCCATAGATTCATCAAAATAAGCAAACAACACACAAAAATAGAATCTGTCAAAATCAGAACAGTATGTAGCAATCTGTAGGTTTCAAATACTTATGCAACTCAAAAAAGTCTACAAAATTAGGAAGACCTAAATAATTTGTATATTGATCTACTTCAATTGGAATCAATATTTTATCACTCTCTGGTTAAAAATGAAAATTATTCTCGTGAGCGCATACTTTCTGTTTTTTCAGCAAGATCAAACAACAATCATCCAAGAAGATCCTAAAGGCTTTACTTGGCACAAATAGTAATTAAAACATAAAAACACAATAATAACAGAGGATAGATTATTTATTTATTACTTAAGAGGAACAAAAAACAAGAAACAAAAATAAAATTGGGTTGCCTCCCAACAAGAGCTATCGTTTAACGCCCCTAGCTAGGCATGAAAGCAAAAATAGATCTAGGTATTACCATCTTTGGTATGCAATCCATAAGTGGCTCTCATAATATATTCATAAGGTAATTTAATTTTCTTTCTAGGAAAGTGTTCCATGCCCTTCCTTAATGGAAATTGGAATCTAATATTTCCTTCTTTCATATCAATAATTGCACCAATCGTTCTAAGGAAAGGTCTACCAAGAATAATAGGACAAGTAGGATTGCAATCTATATCAAGAACAATGAAATCTATGGGCACATAATTCCTATTTGCAACAATAATAACATCATTAATTCTTCCCATAGGTTTCTTAATGGTGGAATCCGCAAGATGCAACTTTAAAGAACAATCATGAAATTCACGGAAGCCTAGCACATCACACAAAGTTTTTGGAATCATGGAAACACTAGCACCCAAATCACATAAAGCATAGCATTCATGATATTTAATTTTAATTTTAATAGTATATGTTCCCACTCATCATAAATTTTTCTAGGGATAGAGAATTCTAATTCAAGTTTCTCTTCATAAGATTGCATTAAAGCATCAACGATATGTTTGGTAAAAGCTTTATTTTGACTATAAGCATGAGGAGATTTTAGCACGGATTGCAACAAGGAAATACAATCTATTAAAGAACAATTGTCATAATTAAATTCCTTGAAATCCAAAATAGTGGGTTCATTGCTATGTAAAGTTTTGACCTCTTCAATCCCACTTTTACCAATTTTTGCATCAAGATCTAAAAACTCCGAATCATTGGGACGCCTTTTAACTAAAGTTGAGTCATCTCCAGTCCCATATTTATCAAGATTCATATTGGCAAACAAAGATTTAATAGGAGACACACCAATCACTTTCAGATCTTCATCATTATTATCATGAAAACTAGAAGAACACGCTTTTACAAAGCAATCCTTTTTAGCACGCATCCTAGCGGTTATTTCTTTGCACTCATCAATGGAAATTCTCATGGATTTGAGAGACTCATTGATATCATGCTTAGGTGGAATAGATCTAAGTTTCAAAGAATCAACATCAAGAGAAATTCTATCCACATTCCTAGCCAACTCATCAATCTTAGACAATTTTTCTTCAAGCAAAGCATTGAAATTCTTTTGAGAAATCATAAATTCTTTAACACTAGTCTCAAAATCAGAGGGCATCTTATTAAAATTTCCATAAGAGTTGTTGCAGGAATTACCATAATTATTAGAGGAATTACTGGGGAAAGGCCTACAATTAAAGTTTCCTCTATACGCGTTGTTACCAAAAAAAATCCTACCAACAAAATTCACATCCATAGATTCATTATTATTCTCAATCAAAATAGACAAAGACATATCATTAGGATCATAAGAAACACTCTTATTAGCAAACAACTTCATAAGTTCATCCATCTTTCCACTCAAAACATTAATCTCTTCTATCGCATGAACCTTTTTAATAGTAGATCTTTCGGTGTGCCATTAAGAATAATTAACCATAATATTATCTAGGAGTTTAGTAGCTTCTCCTAAAGTGATTTCCATAAAAGTGTCTGCCGCGGCCGAATCTAAAAGATTTTTAGAAGCAAAATTCAATCCATCATAAAAATTCTGTATAATCATCCATAAATTCAAACCATGTGTAGGGAAATTACGTGTCATTAATTTCATCCTCTCCCAAGCTTGTGCAACATGCTCATGATCAAGTTGCTTAAAATTCATAATATCATTTCTAAGAGAGATGATCTTAGCGGGAGGAAAATACTTGGAGATAAAAGCATCTTTGCACTTATTCCATGAATCAATACTATTTTTAGGCAAAGAGGAAAACCAAGTTTTAGCACGATCTCTAAGTGAAAATGGAAATAGCTTCAACTTAACAATATCATTATCCACATCTTTCTTCTTTTTCATATCACATAAATCAACAAAGTTGTTTAGATGGGTAGCGGCATCTTCACTAGGAAGGCCAACAAATTGATCTTTCAAGACAAGATTCAGCAAAGCAATATTAATTTCACAAGATTCAGCATCGGTAAGAGGAGCAATCGGAGTGCTAATAAAATCATTATTGTTGGTATTGGGAAAGTCACACAATTTAGTATTATCCTGAGCCATCGTGACAAACAATCAATCCAACACACAGGCAAACAAGAGGCAAGCGAAAAGTGACAGGCGGAAAAAGGGCAAACGGAAAAGAGGCGAATAAAATGACAAGGGTGAAGTGGGGGAGAGGAAAACGAGAGGCAAATGGCAAATAATGTAATGCGAGGGATTAGACTTTGTGATGGGTACTTGGTATGTCTTGACTTGTGCGTAGATCTCCCCAGCAATGGCGCCAGAAATGGCTAGTTGTTGGGAGAACAAATCTTGACTTGACTTGGTGCAAATCTCCCCGGCAACGGTGCCAGAAATCCTTCTTGCTACCTCTTGATCATGCGTTGATTTTCCCTTGAAGAGGAGAGGGTGATGCAACAAAGTAGCGTAAGTATTTCCCTCAGTTTTTGAGAACCAAGGTATCAATCCAGTAGGAGACTACATGCAAGTTGCCTAGTACCTGCACAAACAAACAAGAACCTCGCAACCAACACCATAAAGGGGTTGTCAATCCTTTCAGGTCACTTACGAGAGTGAGATCTGATAGAGATAATAAGATAAATATTTTCGGTATTTTTGTGATATAGATTGGAAAATAAAGATTGCAAAATAAACGACGACAAAAATGGCTAGTTGACGGGAAAACAATATAATGGAGAATAGACCCGGGGGCCATAGGTTTCACTAGTGGCTTCTCTCAAGATAGCATAATCTACGATGGGTGAACAAATTACTGTCGAGTAATTGATAGGAAAGCAAATAGTTATGAGAATATCCAGGCATGATCATGTATATAGGCATCACGTCCGTGACAAGTAGTCCGAAACGGTTCTGCATCTACTACTATTACTCCACACATCGACCGCTATCCAGCATGTATCTAGAGTATTAAGTTCATAAGAACAGAGTAAAGCATTAGGCAAGATGACATGATGTAGAGGGATAAACTCAAGCATTATGATATAAACCCCATCTTTTTATCCTCGATGGCAACAATACAATATGTGTCGTTTCCCTTTCTGTCACTGGGATCGAGCACCGCAAGATTGAACCCAAAGCTAAGCACTTCTCCCATTGCAAGAAAGATCAATCTAGTAGGCCAAACCAAACTGATAATTCGACGAGACTTGCAAAGATATTTAAATCATGTATAAAAGAATTCAGAGAAGAACCAAGTATTGTTCATAGATAATCTTGATCATAAACCCACAATTCTTTGGATCTCGACAAACACACCGCAAAAAGAATTACATCGAATAGATCTCTAAGAGAATCAAGGAGAACTTTGTATTGAGATCCAAAGGAGAACTTTGTATCGAAGGTCTGTGGTAAACTACTCACACATCATCGGAGATGCTATGGTGTTGATGTAGAAGCCCTCCGTGATCGATTCCCCCTCCGGCGGAGCACCGAAAAAGGCCCCAATATGGGATCTCACGGGTACAGAAGGTTGCAGCGGTGGGAATAGGGTTTCGTGGTGCTCCTGGATGTTTTCAGGGTATATGAGTATATATAGGCGAAAGAAGTAGGTCAGTGGAGCTGCGAGGGGCCCACGAGGATGGGGGCGCGCCCTCCTGCCTTGTGGATTCCTTGCTGCTTCCTTGACGTCCACTCCAAGTCTCCTGGATTGTGTTTGTTCCAAAAACAATCCTCGCGAAGGTTTTATTCCGTTTGGATTCCGTTTGATATTCCTTTTCTGCGAAACACCGAAATAGGCAAAAAAACAGCAATTTGCACTGGGCCTTCGGTTAATAGGTTAGTCCCAAAAATAATATAAAAGTGCATAATAAAGCCCATTAAACATCCAAAACAGATAATATAATAGCATGGAAGAATAAAAAATTATAGATACGTTGGAGACGTATCATGGAGGGCCACCTTTCTCCGCGGCGCAGCCAGCGCCTCAGGCATGCCTACGACGGCGTGTGCTTGGGCTTAGTGGAGCGCACAACCAAGCGCAAGGCGGAGGCGTCTGTGATGTAGGGTGGAACCTGATGTCTACTACACAACCTTCTTCTTGTAGACGTTGTTGGGCCTCCAAGTGCAGAGGTTTGTAGGACAGTAGCAAATTTCCGTCAAGTGGATGACCTAGGGTTTATCAATCCGTAGGAGGCGTAGGATAAAGATGGTCGCTCTCAAGCAACCCTGCAACCAAATAACAAAGAGTCTCTTGTGTCCCCAACACACCCAATACAATGGTAAATCATATAGGTGCACTAGTTCGGCGAAGAGATGGTGATACAAGTGGTATATGTATAGTAGATAATAGTTTTGGTAATCTGAAAATATAAAAACAGCAAGGTAACTAATGATAAAAGTGAGCGTAAATGGTATTGCAATGCTAGGAAACAAGGCCTAGGGTTCATACTTTGACTAGTGCAAGTCCTCTCAACAATAATAACATAATTGGATCACATATCTATCCCTCAACACGCAACAAAGAGTCACTCCAAAGTCACTAATAGCGGAGAACGAACGAAGAGATTATGGTAGGGTACAAAACCACCTCAAAGGTATTCTTTCCAATCAATCCGTTGGGCTATTCCTATAAGTGTCACAAACAGTCCCAGAGTTCGTACTAGAATAACACCTTAAGACACAAATCAATCAAAACCCTAATGTCACCTAGATACTCCAATGTCACCTCAAGTATCCGTGGGTATGATTATACGATATGCATCACACAATCTCAGATTCATCTATTCAACCAACACATAGAACCTCAAAGAGTGCCCCAAAGTTTCTAGCGGAGAATCACGACGAAAACGTGTGCCAACCCCTATGCATAGGTTCATGGGCGGAACCCGCAAGTTGATCACCAAAACATACATCAAGTGAATCACGTGGTATCCCATTGTCACCACAGATACGCATGGCAAGACATACATCAAGTGTTCTCAGATCTTTAAAGACTCAATCCGATAAGATAACTTCAAAGGGAAAACTCAATCCATTACAAGAGAGTAGAGGGGGGAGAAAACATCATACGATCCAAATATAATAGCAAAGCTCGCGATACATCAAGATCGTATCACCTCAAGAACACGAGAGAGAAAGAGAGAGAGATCAAACACATAGCTTCTTCTGACTTCCTCGTAGATCCCCTGATGTGCACTCCAAGTCTTCTGAGCTTCTTCTGATCCAAAAATAAGTTCCGTGTAGTTTCAGGTCAATTGGACTACGTTTGGTTTTCCTTTTCTGCGATATTCTAAAACAAGGTAAAAATAGAAACTGGCACTGGGCTCTGGGTTAATAGGTTAGTCTCAAAAATGATATAAAAGTGTATAATAAAGCCCATAAACATCCAAAATAGTAGATAATATAGCATGGAGCAATCAAAAATTATAGATACGTTGGAGACGTATCAGCATCCCCAAGCTTAATTCCCGCTCGTCCTCGAGTAGGTAAATGATAAAAACATAATTTTTGATGCGGAGTGCTACTTGGCATAATTTCAATGTAATTCTTCTTAATTGTGGTATGAATATTCAGATCCGAAACATTCAAGATAAAAGTTCATATTGACATAAAAATAATAATACTTCAAGCATACTAACAAAGCAATTATGTCTTCTCAAAATTACATGGCCAAAGAAAGTTCATCCCTACAAAATCATATAGGTTAGTCATGCTCCATTTTCGTCACACAAGAATGCTCTCATCATGCACAACCCCGATGACAAGCCAAGCAATTGTTTCATACTTTAGTAATCTCAAACCTATAAACTTTCACGCAATATATGAGCGCGAGCCATGGACATAGCACTATGGGTGGAATAGAATATGATGATGGGGGTTATGTGGAGAAGACAAAAAAGGAGATAGTCTCACATCAATGAGGCTAATCAACGGGCTATGGAGATGCCCATCGATTGATGTTAATGCAAGGAGTAGGGATTGCCATGCAACGGGTGCACTAGAGCTATAAATGTATGAAAGCTCAACAAAAGAAACTAAGTGGGTGTGCATCCAACTTGCTTGCTCACGAAGACCTAGGGCACTTGAGGAGGCCCATTGTTGGAATATATAAGCCAAGTTCTATAATGAAAATTTCCCACTAGTATCTGAAAGCAACAAAACAAGAGACTCCCTATCATGAGGATTATGGTGCTACTTTGAAGCACAAGTGTGGCAAAGGATAGTAGCATTGTCCCTTCTCTCTTTTTCTCTCATTTTTTTCTTTCTCTTTTTTTGGGCCTTCTCTTTTTTTATGGCCTTTATCTCTTTTTTATTCCTCACTTGGGACAATGCTCTAGAAAATGATGATCATCACACTTCTATTTATTTACAACTCAATGATTACAACTCGATACTAGAACAAAGTATGACTCTATATGAATGCCTCCGGCGGTGTACCAAGATTGCGATGAATCAAGAGTGACATGTATGAAAAATTATGAACGGTGACTTTGCCACAAATACGATGTCAACTACATGATCATGCAAAGCAATATGACAATGATGACGCGTGTCATAATAAACGGAATGGTGGAAAGTTGCATGGCAATATATCTCGGAATGGCTATGGAAATGCCATAATAGGTAGGTATGGTGGATGTTTTGAGGAAGATATAAGGAGGTTTATGTGTGAAAGAGCATATCATATCACGGGGTTTGGATGCACCGGCGAAGTTTGCGCCAACTCTCAATGTGAGAAAGGGCAATGCACGGTACCGAAGAGGCAAGGAAGGATGGAAGGGTGAGAGTGTGTATAATCCATGGAATCAACATTGGTCATAAAAGAACTCACATACTTATTGCAAAAATCTACAAGTCATCAAAACCCTGGGCACTACGCGCATGCTCCTAGGGGGATTGATTGGTAGGAAAAGACCATCGCTCGTCCCCGACCGCCACTCATAAGGAGGACAATCAAATAACACCTCATGTTTCAAATTTGTTACACAACGTTTACCATACGTGCATGCTACGGGACTTGCAAACTTCGACACAAGTATTTCTCAAATTTACAACTACTCAACTAGCACGACTTTGATATTATTACCTCCATATCTCAAAACAATCATCAAGCATCAAACCTCTCTTAGTATTCAAAACACTCATAAGAAAAAAATTACTAATCTTGAATACCTAGCATATTAGGATCATTTAAGCAAATTACCATGCTATTTAAGACTCTCAAAATAATACAAGTGAAGCATGAGAATTCATCTATTTCTATAAAATAAAACCACCACCGTGCTCTAAAAGGATATAAGTGAAGCACTAGAGCAAATGACAAACTACTCCGAAAGATATAAGTGAAGAGCAATGAGTAGTCGAATAATTATGCAACTATGTGAAGACTCTCTAACATTTAATAATTTCAGATCTTGGTATTTTATTCAAACAACAAGCAAAACATAAGTAGGTAAAATGACGCTCCAATAAAAACACATATCATGTGGCGAATAAAAATATAGCTCCAAGTAAAGTTACCGATGAACGAAGACGAAAGAGGGGAAGCCTTCCGGGGCATCCCCAAGCTTAGGCTTTTGGTTGTCCTTGAATATTACCTTGGGGTGCCTTGGGCATCCCCAAGCTTAGGCTCTTGCCACTCCTTATTCCATAATCCATCAAATCTTTACCCAAAACTTGAAAACTTCACAACACAAAACTTAAAGTAGAAAATTCGTAAGCTCCGTTAGTATAAGAAAATAAAACACCACTTCAAGGTACTGTAATGAACTCATTCTTTATTATATTGGTGCTAAACCTACTGTATTCTAACTTCTATGGTTTATAAACTCTTTTACTAGCCATAGATTCATTAAAATAAGCAAACAACACACGAAAAACAGAATCTGTCAAAAACAGAACAGTCTGTAGTAATCTGGATCAAACGTATACTTATGCAACTCATAAAATTCCCAAATAAATTGCTGGACGTGAGTAATTTATCTATTAATCATCTGCAAAAATAATGAACTAAATATCACCCTCCAAATAAAAATGGCAGCAATTCTCATGAGCGCTAAAGTTTCTGTTTTTTACAACATGATCATAAAGACTTCAGCCAAGTCTTCCCAAAGGTTCTACTTGGCACAAACACTAATTAAACAACTAAAACCACATCCAAACAGAGGATAGATGAATTATTTATTACTAAACATGAGCAAAAATCAAGGAACTAAAATAAAATTGGGTTGCCTCCCAACAAGCGCTATCGTTTAACGCCCCTAGCTAGGCATGATGATTTCAATGATGCTCACATAAAGGATAAGAATTGGAACATAAAGAGAGCATCATGAAGAATATGACTAGCACATTTAAGCCTAACCCACTTCCTATGCATAGGGATTTTGTGAGCAAACAACTTGTGGGAACAAGAATCAACTTGCATAGGAAGGTAAAACAAGCATAACTTCAAAATTTTAAGCACATAGAGAGGAAACTTGATATTATTGCAACTCCTACAAGCATATATTCCTCCCTCATAATAATTTTCAGTAGCATCATGAATGAATTCAACAATATAACCATCACATAAAGTATTCTTTTCATGATCTACAATCATAGAAAATTTATTACTCTCCACACAAGCAAAATTCTTCTCATGAATAATAGTGGGAGAAAACTCAACAAAATAGTTATCATCTGAGGCATAATCCAATTGAAAACTAAAATCCTGATGACAAGTTTCATGGATATCATTATTCTTTATAGCATACAAGTCATCACAATAATCATCATAGATAGCAACTTTGCCCTCATAATCAATTGGAACCTCTTCCGAAATAGTGGATTCATCACAAAATAAAGTCAGGACCTCTCCAAATCCACTTTCATCAATATAATCATCATAAATAGGAGGCATTCTTTCATCATAATAAATTTTCTCATCACAACTTGGGGGACAAAAAATATCATCTTCATCAAACATAGCTTCCCCAAGCTTGTGGCTTTGCATATCATTAGCATCATGGATATTCAAGGAGTTCATACTAACAACATTGCAATCATGCTCATGATTCAAAGATTTAGTGCCAAACATTTTAATGCATTCTTCTTCTAACACTTTGGCACAATTTTCCTTTCCATCAAACTCACGAAAGATATTAAAAAGATGAAGCGTATGAGGCAAACTTAATTCCATTTTTTTGTAATTTTCTTTTATAAACTAAACTAGTGATAAAACAAGAAACTAAAAGAATCGATTGCAAGATCTAAATATATACCTTCAAGCACTCACCTCCCCAGAAACAGCGCCAGAAAAGAGCTTGATGTCTACTACACAACCTTCTTCTTGTAGACGTTGTTGGGCCTCCAAGTGCAGAGGTTTGTAGGACAGTAGCAAATTTCCCTCAAGTGGATGACCTAAGGTTTATCAATCCGTAGGAGGCGTAGGATGAAGATGGTCTCTCTCAAGCAACCCTGCAACCAAATAACAAAGAGTCTCTTGTGTCCCCAACACACCCAATACAATGGTAAATTGTATAGGTGCACTAGTTCGGCGAAGAGATGGTGATACAAGTGGTATATGGATAGTAGATAATAGTTTTTGTAATCTGAAAATATAAAAATAGCAAGGTAACTAATGATAAAAGTGAGCGTAAACGGTATTGCAATGCTAGGAAACAAGGCCTAGGGTTCATACTTTGACTAGTGCAAGTACTCTCAACAATAATAACATAATTAGATCACATAACTATCCCTCAACATGCAACAAAGAGTCAGTCCAAAGTCACTAATAGCGGAGAACGAACGAAGAGATTATGGTAGGGTACGAAACCACCTCAAAGTTATTCTATCCAATCAATCCGTTGGGCTATTCCTATAAGTGTCACAAACAGCCCCAGAGTTCGTACTAGAATAACACCTTAAGACACAAATCAACAAAAACCCTAATGCCACCTAGATACTCCAATGTCACCTCAAGTATCCGTGGGTATGATTATACGATATGCATCACACAATCTCAGATTCATCTATTCAACCAACACATAGAACCTCAAAGAGTGCCCAAAGTTTCTATCGGAGAATCACGACGAAAACGTGTGCCAACCCCTATGCATAGGTTCATGGGCAGAACCCACAAGTTGATCACCAAAACATACATCAAGTGAATCACGTGGTATCCCATTGTCACCACAGATACGCACGGCAAGACATACATCAAGTGTTCAAATCTTTAAAGACTCAATCCGATAAGATAACTTCAAAGGTAAAACTCAATCCATTACAAGAGAGCACAGGGGGGAGAAAACATCATAGGATCCAAATATAATAGCAAAGCTCGCGATACATCAAGATCGTATCACCTCAAGAACACAAGAGAGAGAGAGATCAAACACATAGCTACTAGTACATACCCTCAGCCCCGAGGGAGGACTACTCCCTCCTCGTCATGGAGAGCGCCGGGATGATGAAGATGGACACCGGAGAGGGATTTCCCCCTCCGACAGGGTGCCAGAACGGGTCTAGATTGGCTTTCGGTGGCTACGGAGGCTTCTGGCGGCGGAACTCCCGATCTATTGTGCTCTCAGATGTTTTTAGGGTATATGGAGATATATAGGCGGAAGAAATACGTCAGGGGGCCACGAGGGGCCCACGAGGGTGGAGGGCGCGCCCAGGGGGGTGGGCGCGCCCCTGCCTCATGGCTTCCTCGTAGATCTCGTGACGTGCACTCCAAGTCTTCTCGGCTTTCTTCTGATCCAAAAATAAGTTCCGTGAAGTTTCAGGTCAATTGGACTCCATTTGGTTTTCCTTTTCTGCGATATTCTAAAACAAGGTAAAAACAGAAACTGACACTGGGCTCTGGGTTAATAGGTTAGTCCCAAAAATGATATAAAAGTGTATAATAAAGCCCATAAACATCCAAAATAGTAGATAATATAGCATGGAGCAATCAAAAATTATAGATACGTTGGAGACGTATCAGAACCCTATACGGCTGATCTTTCACGAAAAGAGCGGATCCCAACTAAGAACACGAAGAACACAGGGAAGAACGGAGAGAAATCACAAGGGGAAACACTCAATAACAAGTCCAATCACACATCCACTAGACAATCCAACACACAAGATCCACAAGGTACATGAACAACAAATGGAAAGATACAAGGTAAGGTTCATCTCCATGAGGAGGTCTTGAATCCACGAGGGGATCTTCCCGTGAGGGGTCTTGAATCCAAGGGGGATCTTCTATGAAGAGGGGTCGCGGTCTCTCCCGTGGAGTAGATCCGTAATGGATGAGCAAAGCTCTATCACTCAAATGATCTATCACAACGCTAACCCTAAAACGTAGGTAGGAGCACTACAAAAAAAATACACTTCCGTGATGATACGTGTTTGTCACAGTAGGTCGCGTTTTCTGTCATTCATGTACATCCATGACAAATTTATGACAGAATCAAGATAGTCATACCTGTGCGGTCGTAGAAGTGTTCCATGACATTGCCAAAATTATCATCACGGAAGTGTCCACTTCCATGACGATAAATCGCGCGTCACAGAAGTGCTTTTGTCAAGGGTGACCGACACGTGGCATCCACCGTAACGGAATGCCGTTAAGCTATCGGGTCGAATTTTGGATCCGATAACCCGTTAACAGCCACGACCAATGCCAATTTTCGACGTGTAAAATTCTCATTGGCTGACGGATCGACGTGTCAGCTCCGCGTTGGCACAGGTGTCACTCCTCCAACGGTCGAGATGGGCCTATGATATGTTGACACGTGGACCGGCCCAAAAGTGGCCCACAAAGAGTAAATGGGCCGGCCCAACCGAAGGCCCATAAGATTTAGCGGACCATAATGGGCCGGCCCAGCTAAAGGCCCACACGATTTTGCACACCATAATGGGCCGGCCCAGCTAAAGGCCCACAAGATTTTGCGGACCACAATGGGCTGGCCCAGCTAAAGGCCCACTAGATTCTGCCGACCATAATGTCCCGGCCTAGCTAAAGGCCCAACACTCTCTGTCAAATCGGCCCGTCAACGGCCTGTCCTAAACTTGTCATCAACGCGGCCCATGGTCACTTCTGGCCCGTTAACAGTCCGCTAAGTAATTGGGCCGAATTACGACCCGGTGTATTTCCGGCCTGTTAAAGGTCCGGCTTCATTTGGGCCCATTTACAGGCCATCAAAACTTCCGGCCCATAAATGAACGTGAAGGATTTGGGTCATATTCGGCCATGTCTGACATTTGGCCTGTTAGAGGCCCACAATAGCTTTGGGCCACTTTTGGCCTGTTGTCATTTTCGGCCTATTAATGCCGGACGTAAACCATGGGCCATATGTGGCCCAACATCATATCGGGCCCATTAACGGCCCATATAAAAATGACGATAATCTAGCCCGACCAAAGTTCCGGCCTGTTAAAGGCCCGTGTATTAGGTCGGCGCATTTATGGCCCGACCGAATTTCGGCCTGTTAAAGTCCAGTGGGTTATTTGGCACAATCAGTGCCCAATCTCACTTTCGGTCTATTAAAGGCCCATGTATTTTATGGGCTCGAGATATTTACACCTGTAAACGGCCTATTTTTACTGAGGGCCCAAATTATGTTTAGGCCTGTTAAAGGCCCACTATGGGCACATGCCCACCAGAAAAATATGAAAGCTTATGCTGATTTAGGCCCAGATATTTTTAGTGGGCTACATGCCAATTTTGGCCCATAATCGTTTTTAGCCCAATTGGAATGGGCCCGATGAATGTTGGCATGTTGGGCTCCTATGAAGCTTTAGGCCGAATACATTACTAAGATAAACCTACACTATACAAAAATATCATCGTAATTACTGCAGCCTGAGGCAGCATCATAAATGTTGTATCACAACAAAATAAATTCCAACCATACAACAAAAGGCCCGTTGGCATAAAGTTTACAGTCCTTCCAGATAAAAGCACCATCAGATGTATAGAAGCACAGATCATTTGACCTGAGTGCTAATGTTTCAGGCTGTAGAATCTGATGGAGCAGCACGATCTCCACCTTTTTTCGCCATTGCTCTTGAACAATGAAGCGAATGTCTGATAGTCTGGTTTCAAAACCATTCATATCTTGACGACATTTCTCAACCACTATTCTTGTTTCTGAAACAACGTCCACTAGGGATTGGACTTGTGTCTGGGGCACATATATATCACTCTATCTAGCAGGAAGATTTTGTTCAGTAGGCGATTTGGACGAGGTTACCTTGACAACCAACCCAGAATTACGCAGGAAGGTGCTTTTTGCACTGTTAGTGGAGAGATACTGACGCACTGCAGCAAGAGGTGACATTGTGCCTGTAGTAGCCTCGTCACTTTCAGGTGGTTGTGGCTGTTCAATCATTTGTTCCATAGCTTCCTGAAAGTTTGAACTTGTAGATTAGTGTACCAGATAAGTTACTAATGAGATAAAAACAAACAAAGTAGGTTAAACGTTTATACATAACTTATTTTGGTGAACTACTGTAATACATTAGCATGTATTGTAGTGCCAACTACATAATAAAATCACTTTCGAAACATATGTCCATGTAGCATGCCTACTGTATTGTCTATTTCCTCAAATTCGTTGACATCTAAGGATAAAGAGACATGGTTTAAAGTAGGATGAAGATAGTATGACATCATTCATATCATGGACAAACAGATATAAAACAAACAGGCTATTTTATCATTGTGTGCGCACGTGAACATAACAACTAGATTACAGATCAAGACCAAAAGAATATCCTTCATCTCTTTTAAACCATGTAAGGTGAAATGATACGTTAAGACAACTGTGTATAAAAGTGAATAGAGTAACTGACATTGACTGCAAACCAAGTAGTTAAATGAACACATCACAGTACCAATCAGTTCAAGGCAGGAGGAGTAAGGACTTACAACAGCGGCTTGAACTGGTGTGCTCATGCCCTTCATCTTGCTGGTGTGGCAATCCTTGAAGATTTGCACTGCATTCGGTTCAGGTTCTTTTTGGTCCGCACGTGATTTCCTCTGTATTTGGAACAAGTCAATATAGATACGATAATATGGCACAAAAAAAAGAAGGAAGTAGCAACTATTTACTAGAGCCTCACAGTGTGCAATATAGCTACGAGATCCTGTGGTCTGTTGGAATTTCACTTTAGAATGGTTGGTTTTGTTCTTCAAACATTTAGCCTAGAAGAAGATACACTTGTAAGGCACATACATAAATACAAGTTCAATATGTGGTCTGATCAAATACATATAGCCTACCTGATACTTTGGATCAGACCAGTGTTTAACGAGGGCTGTCCAGTCTTCATCTGTAATATATTCCACTGGAGATGTTTGGGCGATTTCATTGTTAGCCTTGCCTTCAAAGTGAGATTTTCTAAGGTGGTACCGATACTGTCGCAAAGCAGACTGAAAAACATGAGTGCATGCTTGTCTAGTTGCATCATCTCTTGGATCCAACTTGAACCTCATCTGTTGAAAAAAGAATGTAAGTCTTATTAGGAGGAAGCTAGAAAGTATGGGACAGAGCAAGACAATATTACTAATTGCGATGAATAACATTACTTACGGATAAATGGTCCAAGGAAGGTGTTAAACTGGGTATTGTCTTTCTCATTCCTGTACTGGATCCACGTTGGGAGGATACGTGCATGACACCTAACGGCAACGGCTGCCTCTGATACTAACTTGGCTGACTCTATAGCATCACGTGGCCTTTTTAAAACTGCCTCAAAATGGATCTCCATTCTTCCTCCTTTAGATTTTGTTAATCTGTCAAGCATTATCCCCGATGTCTGTTTCCGCTTGCACCGTGGTGCTAGTTAAACAACGAATATGGAAAGTGTTAGTGTACATCAAACTATGAGAGTACATATAAAGGAGCATGCAACTGCAACTTGACTCGGTCAGGTACCGTCTTGGTGTTGATGCTCATGAGGTTCATCTGATCTTGCCAAGTCCTGTTGTGTCAGCAGTGCTTCGGAAGTAGTGTTAGGTGTGAAGGCAGCTTGGGAACTGGCCAGTTCTAGAGCAAACGAACGAGTAACTGGTTGAGATGCTGGTACAGTTGAAGCGGATGCTGCAGCTAGTGGAGCAGGTGATACTGTGTTTGTAGATTTAGCCGATGGACTTGGACCTTCTACTGCACTATAAGTACCAGCAGAATCTCAACGGCAGAACCTTTTCCGTTTCACCCGACGAGTAACAGCACTCCCTACTATATTATTTTCCTTGCTCTTTTTTGACTTTGCCATGTCAAGCTGTACCCACAACACAAGAGAATAAAATCACTCTTCAGAACTCATTGATGCATGATACAGACAAGCAATACTTTGATGTAAGACAACCGTATGAGGATGGAATATGTAAGAAAAACAGGACGGCAAGACATATTCACAGCTACGATGTGCAAACTAAGCAGAAGGATTTTCAAGAAAATAGAAGTCATGCAAGCTAGACACCATATGAAAATGCAACCAATATTACTCTGCCAAGTTAAAAGTGTCTTGTCATAAGTGGCAATTCGAAAAATTAGAAGCAGTACAACGTAGCAATCAATGCAAGATGCAACCACTATCAAACTGCCATGTTAGAAGCGTCCAATCATGAGTGACTGATGCAGGATACACAACAGCAGTACTTTGATGTAAGAACATGGTATGATAGATAGATGCAGTGTATTCTAGACACAGAAAGCCATGTCATATGCACATGTATAACGTATAAACTCAGCAGGTGCAATTTAATCAAAATAGAAGAAATACAGGCTAGACAACATATGCAACATGAAACCAATTATCACACTGTCAACTTAGAGCAAGCACCTGTGATGGTGGAGTACGGGAGATGAACTCATCATGTAGACTTGGGACTTCAACTTCATTAGCAGTAGCAGTGGCAAATCTAGAGAGTCTCTGTTTGCGTCGGTGGGGAGGACCACCAACATCCCCTAACTTACTCTTTTCCTTCCTATTTTCTGATATTGCCTTATGAAGTCAAAACCACAAGAAGATGAATAAAATTGCTCTGCATAACTAGTTGATGCATGATACAGACGAACACTACTTTGATGTAAGGCAAGCGCAGGATAGGAGGATGGAATATATACAAAAAAAGACATCGTTTCATATTCACACGTACGATAGGAGGATGGAGTATGTATGAAAAAACAGTAAGCGAAAGGCATTTCAACAAAATTAGAAGAAATGAAAGCCAGGCACCATATGAACATGCAACCAATATCACTCTATCAGGTAAAAAGTGTCTCGTCGTAAGAGCCATTTCAAGAAATTAGAAGCAGTACAAGCTAGAAGACAATGCAAGATGCAACCTACATCACAGTCCCAAGTTAAATGTGTCTTATGGGTAAGTGATCGTTGCAGGTATAAGTTCTAAGCTACGCAGATGCACTTCAACATAATCAGAAGCAATACAAACTAGACATCATACGGAAAACGCAACCACGTATAACAGTTCCAAGTAAGAGCAAGCACATGTGATGGTGGAGTAGGGGAGATGTGCTCATCATGTACACGTATGTTCTAGAAACAGGAACACATGTCATATTCACAGGCATTATGTGTAAAGTAAGCAGATGCAATTCAAGTTAGAAGCAATACAAGCTAGACATCATACGCAACATGCAACCACATATAATAGTGTCAAGTTAGAGCAAGCACCTGTGATGGTGGAGTAGGGGAGATGTGCTCATCATCTACACAGCTACATTGACTGTCCAGCCTTGTGTTGTCTTGCGAATCTTGTTGGGAGGATGGCGGAGTAGAATCTGTAGAGACCCCCTGTTTGAGTTGCTCCGAAGGACCACCATCATCCACTGCCAGACTAATTTCCTTCAGCTGTAATGATTTTGCTCTTCAAAACTCATTCATGCATGATACTGGCAAACACTACTCGGATGAAAGGCAAACACATGATGCGAGGATGGAATATGTATGAAAAACAGGATGGTGTGACATATTCACACCTATGATGTGGTAACTAAGCAGAAGGCATTTCAACAAATTAGAAGCGCTGCAAGCTAGACACCATATGAAAGATGCAACCAACATCACTCTGCCAAGTTCAAACTGTATGGCGTTTCAACAAATTAGAAGCACTACATGCTAGAAATCATATGCAAGACACAACTAATATCACAGTGGCGACTTAAAGGTGCCTTATCATAAGTGACTGATGTGGGATATGCAAGAATAGTAGTCTGATGTAGAAACAGGAACACATGTCATATTCACAGGCATTATGTGTAAAGTAAGTAGATGCAATTCAACAAAGTTAGAAGCAATACAAGCTAGACATCATATGCAACATGCAACCACATATAATAGTGCCAAGTTAGAGAAAGCACCTGTGATGGTGGAGTAGTGGAGATGTGCTCATCATCTACACAGCTACGTTGACTGTCTAGCCTTGCGTTGTCTTGCGAATCTTGTTGGGAGGATGGCAGAGTAGAATCTATAGAGAACCTCCATTTCAGTTGCTCGGAAGGACCACCATCATCCAATGCCTTGCCAATTTCCTTCAGCTTTATTGATTTTGCATTGTGAGGTCATACCGACAAGAAAAAGGAATATCATTCGCTCTTCAGAACTCATTCATGCATGATACTGACGAACACTACTCTGATGAAAGGCAAAGTCATGATACGAGGATGGAATATGTACGAAAAAATGGACGGCTTGACATATTCACACCTATGATGTGGTAACTAAGTAGAAGGCACTTCAGCAAATTAGAAACACTGCAAGACACCATATGGAAGGTGCAGTCAATATCACTCTGCCAAGTTAAAACTGTCTCATCATAGGTGGCATTCATCAAACTAGAAGCAATACATGCTAGAAATCATATTCAAGATGCAAACCAATATCACACTGCCAACTTAAAGGTGTCCCATCATAAGTGACTAATGTAGGATACACAAGAAGAGTAGTTTCATGTAAGAACATGGTGTGATAGACAGATATAGTATGTACCAAAAATAGGAAAGCGTGTCATATTCACATGTACCATGTGTAAGCTAAGCAGATGCAGTTTACACTAATTAGGAGCAATACGATCTAGACACCATATGCAACATGCAACCAGATATCACACTGCCAAGTTAGAGCAAGCACCTTGGATGGTGGAGTAGGGGAGTGGAGACTTGGGCCTTGTAATGCACTATTAGTACAAGGAGAATCGGTACAGATGCTCCATTTACGTTGCTGCAGAGGACCACCATCATCGCCTTCCTTAATCTTTTCCTTCCTCTTTCTTGATTTTGCCTTGTCAAGTCAAACCCACAAGAAAAAAGAATAAAATTTGCTCTTCAGAACTCATTGATGCATGATACTGACGAACACTACTTTCATGTAAGGCAGCCGCATGATAGGAGGATGGAATATATATGAAAAACAGGACCGCGTGACATATTGACATGTATGATGTATAAAGTGTAAACTAAGCACAAGGTGCTTGAACTTGTTAGAATCGATGCAAGCTATAAACCATATGAAAGATGAAACCAATATCACTCTGCCAAATTAAAAGGGTGCCCTAACAAATGTATTTGACCAAATTAGAAGCAATACATGGCAACATGCTAGAAATAATATGCAATATGCAACGAATAAAGGTGACTCGTCGTAAGTGATTGATGCAGGATACAGAAGAGAGGCAGTTTCATGTAAGAACAAGGTTAACACATAGATGTAGTGTGTACCAAAAATAGGAAGGCATGTCATATTCACAGGTATAGTGTGTAAACTAAGCAGATGCAATTTACCCTAATTAGAAGCATTACAAGCTAGACACTGTATGCAACATGCAACCACATATCACACTTCGAAGTTAGAGCAAGCACCTGTGATGGTGGTGTAGGGGAAGTGCGGTCTTCAGGTACAGAGCTACGTTCAATATCTTCATTTAGGCTTGCTGTTTCTTGAGAATCATGTGGAGAGGATGAAATTGCATTCTTTATAAGAGTATTGCGTCTCATATTAACCCACGCGCGTGACTGTCTCATCATAAGCGATAGACGCAGGATACACAAGAACAATAGTTTGATGTAAGAACATGGTGTGATAGGCAGATGTAGTATGTACCAAAAACAGGAAGGCGTGTCATATTCACATGTATAATGTGTAAGCTAAGGAGATGCAATTTAACAAATTAGGAGCATTGATGAGGGATACATAAGAAAAGTGCCTTATCATAAGATATAGTATGTACCAAAAACAGGAAAGCATGTCATATTCACATGTATCATGTGTAAGCTAAGCAGATGCAGTTTACACTAATTAGGAGCAATACGAGCTAGACACCATATGCAACATGCAACCAGATATCACACTGCCAAGTTAGAGCAAGCACCTTGGATGGTGGAGTAGGGGAGCAAAGACTTGGACCTTGTAATGCACTATCAGTACAAGGAGAACCGGTACAGATGCTCCATTTACGTTGTTGTAGAGGACCACCATCATCGCCTTCCTTACTCTTTTCCTTCCTCTTTCTTGATTTTGCCTTGTCAAGTCAAACCCACAAGAAAAAGGAATAAAATTTGCTCTTCAGAACTCATTGATGCATGATACTGACGAACACTACTTTCATGTAAGACGAACACTACATATCACACTGCCAAGTAAGAGCAAGCACCTGCGATGGTGGTGTGGGGGAATTGCGGTGATCAACTAGAGAGCTACTGTGATGGTCTGGCTTATTAGGGATGATAGACTACTCATTTCAATAAGGAATTCCTTCTTTCTCGCTAGCCCATTCCGGTAGCCCATTCCTCCAAAGTTAAGCGTGCTCACCTTGGAGTAGTGTCAGGATGGGTGACCGACCGGGAAGTTTCTCCTGGGTGCGCATGAGTGAGGACAAAGTGTGCAGAAAAGACTAGTATTGATCTGTGGGGCTAGTCTAGATCCTGCCAGGAGTAACGACCACCGGCAGGTGTGTCCGGGGCGTTACAAGTTGGTATCAGAGCCGACCCTCGCGGTTACACGGATGGTTGCGGACAGGTGCGTGGTCATGTTGTTCATGACGTTTGTGACCCGTCGTGGCATACGACATGGCACATGTACCGGACTGGATGCACAGACGGTTGTGCCAAGAGGGAACGTTCCTGTGGCCCGACGAGGACGTCGGTTCCTCTGAGTGGGGGTGTATGTGATGGCCTGGCTTATTAGGGATGATAGACTACTCATTTCAATAAGGAATTCCTTCTTTTCCGGTAGCCCATTCGGACAGAACTCCAAAGTTAAGTGTGCTCAGCTTGGAGTAGTGTCAGGATGGGTGACCGACCGGGAAGTTGCTCCCGGGTGCGCATGAGTGAGGACAAAGTGCGCAGAAAAGACTAGTATTGATCTGTGGGGCCAGTCTAGATCCCGCCAGGAGTAATGACCACCAGCGGGTGTGTCTGGGGCGTTACAGCTATGTTGACTATCTTCATTTAGCCTTGTTGTTTCTTGAGAATCATGTGGGGAGGATGACACTGCACTCTTTATACGAGTATGGCGTCTCACAGAAACCCACCCAGGTGACTGTCTCATCATAAGTGATTGATGAGGGATACAAAAGAGCATTAGTTTGATGTATGAACATGGTTAATAGACATATGTAGTATGTATCAAAAACAGGAAGGCATGTCATTATCAAAGGTATAATGTGTAAAGTAAGCAGATGCAATTTAACCAAATTGGAAGCAATACAAGCTAGACACCATATGCAACATGCAACCACATTTGACAGCGCGAAGTTAAAGCAAGCACCTGGGATGGTTGTGTGTGGCAATTGAGATCATCAACTGCAGAGCTAAGTTTACTGTCTCCAACTGCTGACACTGCACCCGTTAGAGCGCTAGAACGCTTAGTGCTTATCTTCGAATTAAACTGGAGCGACTTCTATCTTTTCTTTTCTGCATTCATCAACACTGCGTCAGAGTCTGAAATACCCATGCATAAAAAACAATAGTGTGAGTATGGGTGAAGTGTGTGCACAATTAGTACAATGTAAAGGTAGCAGATAGCAGGTCAGTGAGAAATAAATGATGGGAGACATATGATAGCTCTACAACATGCATGGCACACTAAATTACTACATGATTCTATGAAAATAATAGTCGACTGAAAGAAAATAGGTCAGTCCATTTTTTCTGCATCGTCCGATGTACAAAGAACGGGCAGATCGCCTTCATCTACCTCCAGCGAGTCAGTGTTGACGATCTTCCTCGAAACGCCAGCGACCACCGGCCTAGTATTCCTCCCCTGCCTGCGCCCTCCCCTCGACCTCACCGCACCGCCGTGCTTGGCACCGCCCCCCGGCCATCCATTCAAGCCCCGTCGACCTCCAGATCGGGCGCAAGTAGCTCCTGCGCCCCACACCCCTATGATAGACACCGATGCGCCGCTTCCGCGGGGAACAGGCGGACTAGGTGCTCCGCGCACCTAAGCGGGTGCTGCTTCTTTTAATTGCGGTTTGACTGGCCCTGAATTGAAATCCAGGCGGGCTACTGACCTCTAGCAAAGGTGAAATAGTAAAAGGGAGGAAACCTTGTGCATTTAGTATCACAAAGAAGATGCAGTAAGAAGCACTCAACTAGTTTCTTTCGTGGGATGAATACGGTGTGAGCGGAGACGTAAGATTTGCAGGAATAACGGAAGAGGAGTACCTCTTTCTGCTGGCAGTGCTGTGTCCTCCTTCTGTTTTTTCGACGATCTTCTTGTTGTTCGCCGGAAACCAGAAGTTGTGGAGGACGGTGCAGCCTTGGACGAACCCATGGCCAAGTTATTGAGTGTGGTGCGGTGGCTATCTGTCGGCGGCGGAGAAGCAGATCCGAGGCGGCGAACGGCGGCGTAGCGAAAACAGCTCCGGTGCGGTGGACGGTTGCAACAGTGGAGCCGCAGCAGTGAGGCGCAGGACGGTGTGGTCGGAGTGGTTCTGGTACGGTGCACGTCGGCGTCGGTGTCGTGGAGGCAGCTCTGCCTCGGCTTTAGCTGCTAAGTCCTTGAGGGCGTTGCGGTTGCGGTTGCGTTGGGTGATGACGTCGGGGTACCGGCTCCGGCATGATGGAGGAGGGCGGCGGTGGATTGGCCGCTATGGGGTGGAGGACGGAGGAGGCTGGGGTTTTGCGGCTGGTGGAGAGGGCATTTTCGCACCCACGGAGTATGAATGGGGAAACGGAGGGAGGCGGGGAACTGAGGGGGAACAATGTTTCGGTTTGAGACGCGCTTGTTTGAAATTTGGGGAAAGTTACAAAGTTTCCCCCCATCTAAAATTTCGGACATATTGCGGGTTGGGGGTAGGACAGTCATGTTAGGTGTCCCAAATGTGGGCGGGATAGATTTTGGCCAAGCGCATGGGTAGGCGCCCATGGCGTATGAATGCTTCTCTGGCGTCTTGGTGAAGTTACAAACCTACCCCGGTTTAGATCTTTGGACATCGGGCCGATAGGCTACACGGGCCAGAGTTAGGACAATAATTTCCTACCACCAAAACATTAGTCTCACGCGGCTTCAGGTGACCAGAGGCCTATTTGGCGCTTCGTTCAGGGCCTCTTTGATTCACAGGATTGTCAAAATGAAGGAATAGGAAAAATGTAGGAATAGGGTGACATGTCCCATAGTATCCTACAGGATTTGAAAGAATGTTTGATAGCATAGGAAAAACAAAGGAATTCTACAAAGAGGTTTGAGTGGATGGAAATTTTCCTCCAAAATGTAGTACAAATGGATCATATGGAAAAATTCCTAAGGATGCCAATCCTACGAATCAAACAAGCATCACAGGAAAAATTCCTAAGGGTTTAAATCCTCCAAAAATCCTATGCAATTCCTTTGAATCAAAGGAGCCCTCAATATTTGGGAGTAGAAGCATTTAACGTTTTTGGTTCTCTTGAATTGAACTTTCAGGATTTGTCAAACTTCACAAATCTTTACTCTTGAAAATCCTAAAGCTACGATTATTTTGGAATGGAGGGGGTACGTTTGAATATACATTGTACACGAGTATATATTAAAAAATATGCAACTTACCTCAGTTCATGCATGGTTCCAGATATAATCTCCTTGGTTGCAAAAAAAAGTTAGATATGCGTATGAATATATATAGCATGTTCAAACTCACAACAAAGATTGATGCCCCCTTTTACATCTGATTTACAAATGCCATTATCTCGGGTTCAAAGAGATGAATGCACTTCCTATGAATTCGAATCTTCAAAACCCCCTTTATGTTGAACTCGACATGTATTCTATTTCATAGCTAGCAATTTGGAATGTATCCATGCAAGTGACAAATGTATGAAGTGCTTCACACTAACAACATGGAGTGCACTAATTAATGTTTATATATGAATTGCAAAAGCATCCATTGCCTGTATTTCAAACCACTCTCACTCTATGGATCGATAATATGAAATAAACACATGCACATGCTAGAATTCAATTGCAGTTGAAGAAAGAGCCTACTCCTGGTACTGCATATTAGTGATAGGGGTGTGTACAAAGTACACGTGAATACCAGGCATTGTGCGTGTGTGTATACTATCGACGAACTAGCCCCAAGCTTGTATAACATACTAAGGGTCTAGGGTTTCAAATCATATATAGTCGGCTTATCACCAGTGGGGATAGAGTCCTCCGCAACTCTGGTAGCTTCGTGTTGTGCGCTGAGTCCTCCTCATGGGTCTTCGTATAACACGTCTCGGTCCAACCTATATGTGGTGCAGGATGGAACCGACCCATGAGACTTCATGTTGACCCACCACAACTAGAAATGATGTGCCCACCACACCACACACGCAATCGGCCACTAAGAAAATAAGCATATACAATAGTACAACAGTATCTAGCTCACGACGTCTCCATGTTTTGTTGATGACACTGACGGACTTTGCATTTGATGCGTGCTCCGTATTTTGTTGACGACACTTACGGTCATTGTATCTGAAGCGAAAGCACGATATGGTCACTGGACTTTAGAATAAGCTCATCACGGTCACCACATACATTTTGTCGTGCTAACCAACATGTGGTTGGATGGTTAGAGGACATTGGTTTCTCGATCCCACCAAGGTTAAAGTCCCGGTGCTCGCATTTATGTTGTGTTAATTTTAGTATTTTCCAGCGACATACGTTCAGTGGGAGGAGACGTTCCACTCGACTACGAGGCACCTATGGTGACTTCGTAAAATCTCAAGATCATGTATGCTGGCCCACTCTCTCGAAGGTGCTCATAGGGGTAGGGTTCGCACGTGTGCGCTTATAGCGATGAGTGCTTGCACGTATATACGAGCCCTTGCTTCTGTACCGTGTTAAACAAATACATATCATGATTATACGGTCACTGGCTCACTCGTACAACTCCGTATTTTGTTGATGACACAATCAATTGATCAACCAAACGTTCGACGCGACGCAACTAGTGTTGCACCATCGGGGCGCGTAACCGTGGGGCCCACCTGTCAGCCCGTATATGAAAGAAAGAAATGGTAGTTTGAGTCTGTACTGTGTTAATAAAATAGGAGTACATTTTAGGGTGATCATACGGTCACTGGCTCACCATACAGCTCTGTAATTTGTTGATAACACGATCAATTGACCAGTCAAACGATCCACATTCAGCAGCACACATTACCATAGGGCCCACCCATCAGCGCGTATATGAAGGACAAAAATGGTAATAAATGTGTGGTTTCGGGGAGGTCGGGCCGGCCGCGGGCGGCGGGGCTGGCGGTTCGGCCGGTGGTGTCTGGCGGCTCAGGGGGGGTGGAGTTTGATGATAAACTGGAGGCCCTTGATTTCGTATCCAACGGCTGGAAAATCTAATGACCAGAGATGAAAAAGTCAGTCGACTGACGTGTAGCCTCACCCCGCACATACACATGCACGCACGCAAGACACACACGCATGTGGGCGTGCAACACTGACACGTACACACGCATGCATGCTGGCGTGCAACACTGACACGTACACATGCACTCACGAACACACGCACGTACGCACCCATGCATGCAACACTGAAACATACCCTTGCATGCATGCAACACTCGCACGCCTGCATGCACACAACACACGATGCAAGACACATGTTCAACCTATACGTGCATGCACCCTTTGTTAAGGACATGGATTGTTACGGGTATTAATCAATCTTATCTGTGATAAGCAGAACATTGATGTTTGCAGTGGTCTTTATGAATCACAACGTATCGAACGGGCTATCAACATAGTAGGCTTATCTACATGAAAAAGATGACGTCACACTCAATGAACAATCATCGGTTTATGAAATGCCCGCTTCTGACCGCCCTGGCCCACCAAAGGTTCCTCTGTTGTGCGCTGCCTGCGTTGGGTCACTGACATGCATGCCATGCACCCAAAGAGCCCACATGTCAGTGGAAGAACGGCGCGGTGTCCTAGGTCAGAGTCGAGAGCGCCACTCGCGGCACGCCCAGCTGAACACGCCTCCGTGCCGCAATCAAACGCCTCCATGAAACCCGCCCATGTGGAAGCAGAGAAACCCACTCTGGACACACGTCCGTTCATGACCGGGCCGCTCCCCTATCTCCTCCACCATTTTGTCCACTCTTACAATGGCTTACGAAGAGTAGTTATTCCGCATCCAAGCCGGCTGGGTAGCCCGCCGGATACGAGCTATGCAGCTCGCTGATCCACCTCCCTCCCCTCGCTCGACGGAGCCAGTTGCTGCCCCAAGCCGTGGAATTTTGCCATGTGTTGTTTTCATGGACTAGCAAGATGCCCGTGCATTGCACGGAACATCAAGATGCATTTTTTTACAAACTCCCGCATGCATGCAAGGGATAATTAATGTCCTCCTTGGTAGTACCACGAGGCAAACACCATTAATATTGCATTGATTAGTGTTAGTGGCCTTGTATATCTGCAAATTGTAATTTTGATAGTGGCCCCTTGTATATAAAAGTGGAGGGAGAAAGATGAGAGATAAGGTGAGGAGGAGTGGGGCGTGGTGGTGACTGGTGTCGGACTGGGCGGAGGCATGGGGATGGACGGCGCATTATGTCTAGGTTTGTATCTCTCTCACACACACCCACGTTGGTGGGGGACGTGCACGAAGAGAAGAGGTGCACGCACGGCGCACATACTCCCGTCTCTTTCCCAACCACACCTGCGCGGGTACACGGTGGAGCTCATTTCTGTACGAAAAAGGCAGCCCACGTGGTAATTTGGCACATGTACTGGTTGTCCACTTGATGGAGGGAGGACCGTCTACCACGGGTGAACAAACAAATGCGACTTGACGTGTTATGTTAAATTAAAAAAAGAGGCAAACCATGTGGGGCCTACTTTAGATGCAAGGCTCTATACACTGGAGTACTTTTGATGTGTCCCGTCAACTCGCAGAACGAGGAGAAGCTTGCTTAGTACGCCGTCTCCCCCGCCCACGGGCGCGGTGGCTCGCAGGATGAGGTGAAGCTTGCTTACTAGTACGCCTTACGCCTGCTCCCTCGCCCACGCACGCGGTGGCTCGCAGCACGAGGAGAAAATTTTACTACTCCCCCCGTTTACTCCTCGTCCCTACTACGTACTTTGGTTTGTACTCCCTCCATTTACTTATACAAGGCCACTATAAAAAAATACATTTTGCATCTATACAAGGCCACAGATAGGAATTAAGACAAAAGTTACTACTCCCTCCTTTCCAGTTTATGGCTCAATTTCAAAATCTCTCCAACCAAGGTAGAAGGTGAGTGGTCGAATTAATTTCGTATTTTGCACAAGTAATTAGTACGCTTGTTTTTCTCAAGAAGTTATGTTTACCAAGGCATTAATTAGAACGAATGCATGAATGACCACTAAATTTCCATGAACTTGTACATGCATTGGTTAGTTTCCTCTTGACACTGCTTGCGTCGGGTGATCTAACGCACCTCGAAATCCAACATGTAATGGTACTACTACTAGTATAGTAGAATTGAGACTTATCAAACGGAAAAACGAATGTTTTTTAGATGAGCCCTATAAACCCTAGTGGGTACGTACTCCGTAAAAACAGATTTTTCAAAAACTAAGTCGTCCCCTTTCATGAATTCTATAGTATACTCCTCCGTCGATGCTCCCTTTCATGAATTCTGTACTTCCTGTCACCGACAGGTGGGACATATAGGAACCGGGTCGACGTGTCAAGCACCAAATAACAGTGCAGAACAGCAGGGGGGACGCACCCCACTCGTACCGGCCTAGTAGTAGTAATGAGCAATGAGACGTCAAATCACAATGCCGCACTTTCCCAGACGGACGAAGCAACCATTATTTCACACTTCGGTTCGCCATCATCTCAAACCACGTACTAGTATTGCTTCTGCCTCAAGAGGGACACACGCATCGCCTTGGTACATCATGCCACGTGGGACCGCATGACAGGCCATGCTCCCCCGCCGACCGCTCGGTAAAATCACCTCATTTTTACTATACTTCCTCCGTATCGGTTTACTACATGGCATGCACGTCATTCTAGGTTGAGAATTTAACTGGCTATATATGTGATGAACAGTACTCTAGCCTTTTAAAAAATGTATACTTTTGTATAACAGTACTATTGATGGATTGCGCCATGGAGCAAAAATTGAAATTAAAAAAAAGGTGGTACATATAGAGAGCGCTCGTCGCCAAATTATGCATATAGTACTATTAAAAAGGCTAGTCATAATAATGGTGTCCAGCACAACCCACCCCTCAAATAAAACTAAGAGGGTGCTTGGATACATTTTAGTCCCATGACTAAAAGTAGTGGGACTAAAACATGCTAGCCTCACCCATGCTTGGATCCAAATACTAAAAGGGCTAAAATCAAGTTAATGAGCATTTATTATCCTCCAAACCCTCCAATCCAGAACTCGCCTGTGTTAAAGGAGAGAAGTTAAATGAGTAGAGAGAGGACTAATCCACATTTTAGTAGGGGTACCCCTGACTAAAAAAATTTAGTCTCAAGACTAGTTTTAGCCCCTCTTTCAGGGGTGCTTGGAACTTTAGCCTATTAAAGAGACTATTTTTAGTCAGACTAAAATAAGTCCCTTGGATCCAAGCACCCTCTAAGCATCCTGGAATTCTTTGACAAAACTAAGCACACTGAAATTCTTTGACAACTAAACTGCTGGCTATATGATGTTGGCCATATATATTGTACGTATATATTGTGAAGAAACGAGTGGTAGTACTATACCAACTAAAAGATGAAATGTAAGAAATACTAGTATGTACATACTGAAGAGTTAAAGTAACGAGAAGAAATATAACATAGTTCTGCTGGGGGCTCAGCACCACACACCCCTCAAATTAAATTAAGCACACCTGAAATTAAACTTTGCAACTATTCTGGTAGACACTGCATTAGAACCACCATGAGAAACGACACTTCCACCTTACTCGGAGTCCTCGTCCACGTCCTCGACTTCGTCCTTGTCCCTCTTCCTCTTGGCCGATACTTCTTTGCTTGAACCGCACACTTGGCTGTTGCTCTTCATCCAACCCTTGTAGATATTGAAGCAAAGGTAGCCATCCATTGCAGCATAGTGGATGTGGTCTATATCTAGTACATTCCGCTGCCATGCATGACGATGAAACGTGCATGGAGGTTTCTCCAGTTTACCGTACGAAGGATGAACCATGGCTCCTGCCAGGGTCAGCATTGAAGGCTGACAAGCAGACACCAGCCAGTTCTTCTGGAGTTCGAAGGTGTTTCCTACAACGAGGCCTATCCGATGCAGGACATCTTTGTCGTTACCAAAGTCTATAGTAACAAATTTGACTAGGTTGCACTCGAGGAAGTCCTTAAAATCCTGGCACTCAACGTCGGCATGGCATATGTGGTAGACCAAGCATAAGTCATGCACGCAAACCTGGATCACGGCGGGCTTCTTCCTCTCTTCGTCCTTTAGATCCTTCTCTCGTCCCAGGACTGTGGTGTACTCAACATCTAGCCCAGCGACCCACTCATCATCTGAGTCTTCGAACATGCGTCTGAAGCGAGAAAGGCATCCTTTCACCGTCGTAGAAGAACGGGTGTAGATGACGTCGAACTCATCGCCGGTGATGGTTCTAACCTTGTACTCACCGCCGATCGTGGAGATTTGGGACGCCATGGATTTGGGAGGAGGGTTAGGATTAGTGGAACTGCCGTAATGTGAATGGACGGGACGACTAGGAGTGAACCGCCGTAGTATTGAAGGACGTGCGGGGACGAGTAGGAGCGAACTGCCAGCGTGCGAACGGTAGGGTAGTGGCTTTCCATTCTCCCATGATACGGGCTTCCGAGAGCCCTTGGATCTGAGATTGAATGGTTGCATGGCGTGATTCTAGACCTATGGGTGAATATCCTATCCTGGAGGGTTATTCTGCAAATTTTCAGCAACTTAGCATGCGACCGTTTGATCTCAGATCCAAGGGCTGCCAGCAGCCCGTATCATGGTCGCGCCTACCACGACCGTCGCGTCGCTCGCGCGGTCGCGCCCTTGGAGATTTATCACGGTGCGTTAGGCTATCTGATGTTGGCATGTCATACATAGTCATCACTTAGTCACTCATACTACAACAAGGTTGGCTATAAGTGTATTTTTTACTCCTCTCTATCTCTTTCTTCGTACTCAAGGAAGAAATGGTGCTAAGCGCGTGTATTTATTGCATTTGCCAAGGAGTGACCTCTTCTAATGAAATGGTGTTGCTAAGTTTGCTTCATTTAATTAGCTATAGACTCAAAATTGTCTTTTCACCTAGGTACAGGCGCTTAGCACCGTTTCTTCCTTGGGTCACCAAACTAGTCTCTCTCTCTTCTTGATTAACTTGCCACATCGGACTTTATGCTTATGTGGAAAGCTTAAGCACCTGTAGGAGCAAGTAAAAGTAAGTACAATAGTGTGCTTTACATGGCATTTTTGCATATGTGGAGGAAAGAGAGGCAAGGAAAAAGTGGAGAAGTGGGCTCTCATGCAAGAGCCAGACTCTACTACATGGTCGAGCATTGGGAGAGGCACCTGTATGGAGGTGGTCAGGAATCTGGGAGACTCACGCCGGTCGTAGCACCGCAGTTAAAATGATAATGGCAAGTCAAACCACAGGGCCCCACCTGTCCAGCAGTAACTCGCTGTCAAATCACACAACTCTACGTTTGCAGCAACCTACTCCCTCGTCTTCTCACGTCTCTGTTGAACCGACTAGGCGGAACTGCCCCGCCGCCTACCGCGCAGGAAAAGCCCCGCCCTCGACTTTTAAATACATCTACATCCGCTTAAGAATCCAATGATATACTTTTTGTGACATAGTAACTCATATTTAGTTAGTCAAATGGATGACCTAGAACTACGTGCAGACCCTATAAACCGAGACGCCTAAAAATAAAAAAAACCGAGACAGAGATGGTAGTTCAGCATGTAATTTTTTAGATCAATATAGTCGGGATTCACCAAGGAGCAAAACCAAGTGGTAGGCTGCTCATGTCGTGTTGGCGTAGCAACTCAAGCAGGGTCAGTCCGCACACGAAATCGCGACACACTTAACAAGACCCCTTTGGCCGACATGTGGCTCATCCACCGTCTTGTTCCACGTGCGATGCACCAAATTACAGTTCGGAGCAGCGGTTGGAATTGGAGGCACCCCGGTCGTAGCGCCGCAGTAGTAGAAAATGAGCGACGAGGGGTCAAATCACAAAGCCCCACCTTTCCTGCATTAAGCTGGACGGACGAAGCAACCATCATTTCACTCTAGGGCACAAGAGCATAAAGAAAAGAGAAAACAATGATGCATGCGGCAGCTACCTAGGGCACCCTAGGGTAGGGGTCTCCACTACAGATCCTTTTTGTTAAAGCGCCTCCACTACAAATCGGCTTCTCCCTCGTCCTCTTGAAGAAAACTGATGATGAGTGCGGCGGTATGGTTTGTAGGAGTACTACGGCGTGCGGGGCCATGTCGTAGTAAACGGGTTCAAGCCGATGCCTTAAATATGTGTGGGCCGCTTGGTTTTACGGGAACGAGGCAACATTTTGGGTTCGGGTACCAGTGGAGATATAGTACGTACAAAAAAATTGTGGACGTGGGTTCGACCGAAAGGCAATGATGCATGGGCCCTGCATTTGAATATACCCGGGGCCGCGTGAAATTTGCTACTCTACTCAAAACTAGTAAGGTACACATGTATTGAACGCATGAGATTTCGAAACCAAATTATGAATAAATATACACTATAGGATGTAAAGCTTTGAGTCATATATGCATGATGTAGATGTTCGCTTAGTTCTTATAGTTCATCTCATTCAAAATCAATAAGTTCTATAAAAATGTTAAGATTCATGGGGTTGTGCATTGTACTCCCTCCGTTCCAAAATAGATGACCCAACTTTGCACTAACTTTGTACAAAGTTAGTGCAAAGTTGGGCCATCTATTTTGGAACAGAGGGAGTAAATCATAAAGTAAAAAACAAATAATGGCAATTCATTTAGAAAAAAATAATCAATTATGATACAAAAGATTCTAGAACAAAGGAGAAGTGCTTGTGTTTTGAGGTTTGTGCATTATGCTTAAGTTCAACCATGGAGTCTTCTAAATTGTACATGTGGCAGATCTGGTGGAATGTTGATTATATCCAACGGCCAGTAGTGCTCGGATTTGCCTATCTCTGCACTGTCGGGTTATCTTCATCCAGCGACCATATTTCAAAGTTATTGGCACGCTATATAGTTCTTGTGCCATAGTTGCATGTTTTGGAAAAAAGCTACTAGTGGGTTGTACTATCTATTTAGGAATAGAAGATGTATACATGGAAGTTGTAGGGAAATAGATGACATGGAGCATCTCAATTCCTATGAGTAGGGATTGGAAAAGAGATGTCATTTGGTTCACATCATAGGAACTTTTCTATTGAATATAGAGATGACATGTTTCTCAATTCCTATAAGGAGGGATTAGAAAAGAGATGTAATTTGGTTCATATCATAGGAACTTTTCTATTGAATATACGCTAATGTTTATTTTCCTTTGAAATTAAGGGAATATAGGAATCCATTCATATGAACCAAGTGGCTCTAAAGCTATAGAAATGATATCATGTTTATTTCCTTTGAAATGTGGAGTATATGAATCTATTCCTATGAACCAATTGGCTCTAAAGGAAAAAATCCTATAAAAATCATATCATATAGAGTTCCTATGATATTCCTCGACACTAAAGGATGCTTGAAATTGCTGCGGGTGATACGATGGTCTTTCTTTGTAGACTCCTCACCCAACTTTATAGTTACCTCTCGAAGATGAATGAAATGATATATACATGGTATTCTACATGTGCAATTTGGTACACGAAAACTTGATAAAAGTTTGCGAGGTTTGAATTTTCAATAAAGCTATATGCACTGCATTTCGGAACGGAGGGAGCATACGGCAGTTGCTAACACTCACGTGGAAGATTTGTGTGTAGGAGGAGTGGCTGTTCTGTTAAATGACATGGCAAAACTGACACTGTCGGATGCCGATCTAACGGTCCTTACGGCGTTCGTCAGGAAAAGGCTTGTGGCGAACGTTTGTCGGATAATGATTTACGGACACATGCATTGCATTGATACGTGCCCTCTCTCTCTCACACACACTCACCCTCACGAGTCACGACTCTCCCGAGTCCTCTCGCAGACTCGCACGTCGCACCCACCGTCTATCTGCAGGTAGACGTCACGCACATATGTGCTCTTCACACCCTACCCTCAGAACTTCTAAAAAACAAAAGACGGCGCGCAGATTTTATTTTAGCTCACACGTCACACACTTGTACTATTACTCTTGCGGCGAACGTTCTTTGAGCATAGTATATTGTACTCTCACGAAGAGAAGCGCTGCACGCACGCACTAGTTCTCTCACACCCACTCGCGGGTACACGTAGGAGCGCATTTTTTTGAAGCTGGTATAACAAAATCACTCCACTATATATAAAAGTAGGAGCCTTAGCGGTTGCTTTACTAGGGTTCCTCTCGTTCACTCTCTCATGCTCTCCAGATCTAAGCAACACATAGGTGGCCACACTCTCTCTCAGCTCACGGCTGGTCACAAATCCGGCTGGACAACCTCGACCGGGGCAGGGGTGTAGGTGCATCGTTCACGCTGCCGTCAGCGGCGAGGAAGGAGACCAACGGTTGCCCGCGCGTCCTGATAGGCGGCCGTGTCGTTCTCTCTAAGAGAGCGCCGGCTCGGGAGGGCCTCCGACCCCTTCTTCCTCCCTGCGGTATTGTGGCCAAGATGCGGCCTCCCAACGCCGTCTTTGCGACATGCCGACGACCCTCAGGTATATATTCCTTCGAAACCTGCCTTGCTCTACTGCCCCAGCTCCCTTCGTGTGGATCCTTTTCTACTTCCGTCCGCTGTTCCAAAGCCACCTAGACTTCTACTAAGGCACGTGATTTGCACGTATGCTCTGTATGATAGATACTCATATACCTTCTTTTTAGAGAGAGAAATGGGTACTCGTATCTTGAGTAGATATCATAGTGTGTTTGTTTGCATGATCTAAGGACTATTCTGAAATAAGAAGCAAATCACTTGCACAAATCAAACTGAGTTCCAAGTAAGAATTTGATTACAAGATAAAAGTTGTAGTTCTATTATATGTTGTTTCCTGGGTTCCACTGATGTATAGTTCCAGAGTTGTTTGACGGTTTATATGCATGTTTATGGACTATTTTGTGCAACTAAATAAGTCATTTAGGTCTGACAGACACTCATGTCCTGTATTAGCTTGAGGTATAGCTTATGTATGACTGAAATAAAATATTACACTTTTTCTGCGAATAATAAAAATATTACATTTCTCGATGAAGCAGAATAAAACTTTAGCTAGCATCAGCCGTGCAATGTTATGTGCTAGCAGTATAGCGGCATCTAAAAAATCCATTTTTACAGTAATCTAAAAAAATTTAGTTAGTAGTAGAGTGTTTATTTCCGAGGTGACAACAGGGAACCAAAATGTGCTAGCTATTTGCCAACTTGTCGTACTTGCATGTGAGGAGGTGGCGGCACTTTCTAGACATTTCTCAACCTCAGTAGGTGCAATCCAGATTCAACGGGGACTTCTTTATTTGTTTACTTGGAGAGCAGAGTCGGCCATGTGCACAAGGAGTGGGAGCGAATCCGGCAGCTCTTAGCTGTCAGATCATGTCATCCTTTGTTTGATGGACGACAGTGATATGCATGAGAGGGGAAATGAACGGTGGATTTTGAGCCAATGCTTGTTTGGGCGGGAGAATCGAAGATGGAGTGGTAAATCCAATTTCAAAACTGCCGCATTATAGTAGTAGTAGATTAGAAGTAAAGCTATTTCATACAGTCGACTCAAAGCGTTGGTTCAAACAGGGAAGAAAGTGGGAAAGTTGTAGCATGAATCTACGACTTGGTTCTAAGAGGAAACGGCAGAAAGTAGTAATATCTGTCACTGTTTAAATAACCGTATATCTTATTTGCGCAAACAGGGATGTCTGTCTCCATATCGGTTCGAGATGTCTGTCTCCGTATCGTTTCTATCCGCGCAATCAAAAGCACACACCTCAGTTTTAGTACAACTGCGCAAAATGAGATGGCTATCCCTCGCTGCCGTCATCTAACCTCTCGTCTTCAAGGTATCCCTACATTGGTAGTAACTAAGGTAGAATGACCAACGCAATCTAAAAGAAGCTGATTCATACATTTTACTTCCTGATTGCAGTGCAGGGACGAGCGAAAACAACTGCATCCTAGTTCGGAATGCACTTTCTACCAGTTCATCCATAGACCAAGGACTAGCTGGCACGGCGGTTTTTTGGACAGGTGCACGGACAAGAGGCATTGTGGTCTGCTTATTTCTACAAATAGCGGTGCTTAAATTTAGTGGAATGCACAAGCATTTTAGCTGGTCAGTATACTACATGGTTCAGTTCAGCATTCCAGCTGATACCACAATTATAATTGGTTATTCTGGAATGAGAGAACCTAACCCTGAATGGTGGCAATAAGAAAAAACCAGAGTGAACTCCAGGAAATTTAAGCCTGCCAGGAGGCCCTTTGCTCAGAGAGAAGCCTTGCTTGTTTTTCCTGATTTGTAAACCCTCTCACAACTTTGTCTTTTGCTGTGAACTAGTATATGTTTGTTATGTTCTCTGAATCATTGAGATGTATAAAATTGCTTAACTTATGCTTTTCAAGTTTTTTATGAAGACGAGTTTAATGTGAGTGTTCCACATGAGCGCTGGACTAGCGTGTGAACGTTTGGAATTTATTACATTGTGGCCTCAATTAACTGCATGAACCACTGTAACAAGATACATAGTTGCTTATATGTCAGACAATAAATTGTTGATTGTTAGCTGGTTGATAGCCTAGTGTTGAAGCGAGCTGAGCCAATGTGCCGTGTTTTGCACAACTGCTTACAAGTGGGGTAGCACAAACAGTGTTTACAAGTACTTATGTATACGTCGGCGCACGGTTCTTGAACGAGTGCTCTATTTTGTCAAAACACACACTTCTCGTATGGTAAACCATGACAACTTATGTCTTACCATGCCATATTCATGAAAAAACTAGTGAGGGCGCATCTGTTTCGGCAACAATTACGATGGTTCTCACATGATTCACGGGCACACAAAAGTAGTAGCAGTTCCCATAGACGGATTCAAATAGAGTACTAGCCCAGAGGGGTCGATAACAGGCAAGGTTTGGATAATTAGACACAATCCAAACTACTATTAAACACTAGCTGGGGAAACTATTTCATGCCTCGATCTAATTTGGGATGGACACAAGACGGACCTTGCCATGAACATCATCGAGGACGTCCTGCAGCAGCTCAATCCTGTGAACCTTCATGAAGACAACCTTGTGGCCTTGCCACTGATAAACTTGTTTGTGGAGGCATGCCACGTCATCTTCCTATGTAAGCTTGACAAGAACAGTATTCCTCACAAATGAAGGAGTAGCTTTGAAGTTCTTGTGCTTCAGTACACCCTGGACAACACGCCTGACAACAGTGAGGCTGGAATACAACTCTTCATTGGTATAACCGCAAATGGCTTCCAGGATCCAACAGCCTAAGAACTCTGTTTTCCCAGTGTGTATATTCAGGTCGTCCGCCTCATAGCGAGTGGCATGTACAACCACACAATCCTTGTCTGCATCAGGGCTCTAATTGAAACAGAAACAAATTCTGAATTACTTTTTAGTATAAGAAATACAAGTTATTTAAACCACTACGTATACCATGGCATCGAAGCTAATAAAATTGTGCAGTATTAATCACCACATACTTCCTTTTCTAAAAAAATCACCACATACTTAGATGAAAAACCACAATCGAGATCAGCAAAGAAGGAAATCACCTTGGG
>NC_041382.1:173073435-173082127 GCF_002162155.2 Triticum dicoccoides | reverse complement strand
GGTGGTTGCCTCCATCTTCTTGGAGCTCTCTCTCTCGTGGGGATCAGCCTCCTGCGTCTGCTCCAATATCGGCAGATCTTTGCCTGGTTCTCCTTGGTCCATCATGAAACTGACGAATACTAGGAGTCCACTGAAAGGAAAACACAATCGCAATGACAATGAAACAAAAAAGAGAGTGAGGATCGGTTACTGCTTTGCAAAAGTTCTTTTTTTCCTTTGAAGGAAAATATACCAACATCACGGATCCGCTTACCTTCCCTTCGTTGGGAGAGAAGAACAGTGGCAGATGCAAGTGTTTCCTTTCTTGAAGACGGTGAGGGAGAAGGGGATTCAACGAAGAGTGAAATGATGGTTACGTCGTCCGTCAAACTTAGACTGCGGGGAGGTGGGGTTTTGTGATACGATGGCTCGTTACTGCCGCGCTATGACCGGGGTGACTCTCCGCCTGCATACTGCCTTCTAATTTGGTGGATGGCATTTGGGCCCGCGCGCTACATGGCCCGCATGTCGGTGAACACAAGTATAACGGCATTCAGTAGAGGGAGACGTTTCAATGACCTAGGAGGAGCCAGAAGTGGTAGAGTGTCTCCACTGTACTAGTAGTAATTGTTTTTCTGGGTAGCTGTAGAGTGTCTCCACTGTACTAGTAGTAATTGTTTCTCGGGTCCCAAGACAAAACAGCCCATCCACACTAGTAAATAGTAAAATCAATTCAAAAACCTGGGTGCTCTTCTTCCTCCTCGCTCCCACCCACCTCACGTCAGCTCGCTCCACTCGTACCCCCAAATTCCTCACCTCACTCCTACAGAAAACCCCAGCTCCCCTTCTTCCTCACTCCTACAGAAAACCCCCAGCTCCCCTTCTTCTTCGCTCGCACTACAACTAGGCTCATCATTCGTTACTCTGCTCAAATCCGTGAGCGCAACGCGACGCCCTCGAGGAAAATGGAGTCGGCTGACCCCAACGCCAAGAAGATGAGGCTCCCACCAGCGGCGACGCCTGTTGTAGATCCCGCACCCGGTAGCGCAGGGAGAAGCGGCGACCCCGCCCCCACCGGATCCCAGGAACCCGTAGAATCTCGGGTGGACCGCATCAGTGATCTCCCAGACGCCATCCTTGGGGAGATCATCTCGCTTCTCCCCACCAAGGATTGTTGCCGCACCCAAGTCCTCTCAATTCGGTGGTTCCCTCTATGGCGCGCCGTTCCCCTTAATCTCGACTGTCGTCAGCTATCTCTCTTCAATGATTTTGATATCCCCAGAGCCATCATCTCCTCCCACCAGGGCTCCGTTCAAAGCCTCTGCATCCCGTCATGCTACCTGAGCAAGCATACCATGCCCTGCATAGTGGACGCCTGGCTGGAATCCCCTGAACTCACAGAACTATAGTTGCTTGAGTTCTACTATTCCCTAGGAAATCACATACCACATACCGAACGCCATGAACTTGTGCCCTCAGCACCGATGTCCATCTCGGGGTTTTCATCCTCTCTCCACACCGCCACCTTTGGGCAGTGCTACCTACCAGACAATCTGGTTCTAAACCTTTGACTCCCATTTCTCAAGAAACTTTCACTTGTGCGGGTTCGTATATCGGAGGCCTCATTGCACAACATCATCCACTCCAGTTGCCCTGCGCTGGAGTGTTTGGTGCTTGTTTTCACAGTTAGAATTGGTTGTCTCCAAATAAAGTCGCCTAACCTTGTAAGAATTGGAATTTCTTTTGACGGAAGGCAGCTCATCATCCAAGATGCCCCTTCACTTCAAAGGTTGATCCTTGATTCTAGTTATTCACCGTTGCAAATAACCGTCCTCTCTGCGCCTAAACTGGAGACCTTGGGTGTAATACATGATCTCTGTGCTCATTTGAATATGGTGTTTGGCTCCATAGTTCTTCAGGCACTTTATATTATCATCTACACTTGTAACCATAAGCTGCATTTTAAATTTTTGTGCATAATTTATATATCATCTTGAAGTACACATTTTGTACTAATATTATGTTCTATGCTCAATGAAGAGTTTCTCCATGGATGGCCTATCAATGGTGCTGGATTCTGTTAAGATCTTATATATCCAAATGAATAGTTTTGATCTGAACAAGATTATAGGCTTGCTGCAATGCTTTCCATGTCTAGAGAAGTTGTATATAAAGGTGATAATTTCACGCACATTGGAAGCCCGCATATAGTGTACTAGAATCAACCGTTCAGCTGTTGCTCTTTTGACACTCTTCTTTTAGACCTTAACTGTTTTCAATCTTCATGTCTATTTAGGCAATAGGACGGGGTAAGAAAGTTATAACCAATCGGTGGATTCATAAGCATCGGGATTTTCTCACTTCTCATGAGATTTGATTGAAGACAATAACGCTAGAACGATATGTAGCCAACCGTGCAAACACAAGATTTGTCACATTCTTCCTGCTGAATGCGAGGTTACTATTGTCCATCAGGCTTAAGTTTATCAGCAGCATGGTTTTGACGAATGGGTATGTCGAAGAGCAAAAAATGGAGTTTCGGGTGGGCAAAAGAGCTTCTGAACATGCCGGGCTTCTATTTACAACATATTGTGGTCATAATCCAGTAAATTTTATGACCCAGGATGTTTATTCTATGGACCTGACCGATCCATTTGACTGTGACTGCCGAAAACAGTGCTGGAGTTAGATGTTGTTGCCCTTTTCAATCTGTTTTTTTTTTGTAAACCTGATGAACAATTAACCCTCGTGCTTTTGTATAGTTTGTAAGCTGGAGTTAGATGTTCCTGCCCTTTCCAACTCGGCTGTGACTATCAAATTTTCTTTGAAACAAGGCAAATGGCTTTCCATTCGTTTAATTTAGAGTGAAATATTGTAACAAATCCAAACCAAGGGAAATAACATAGCTCTCGCCGGCTGCTTGAGCTCACTGTGCATTACAGAAGCCAAGTGATTATCCCCAACCAGCACCCACAAACTTGCGGCCTTGGTTCGCTCGCCGTGCGCGGTGCGCCGCCCTCTTGTGTTGTCAACGTCGTTAACAACCGAGAGGAACAAGGAGATGATTGTACGTGGAGAGGATGATAGTAGGGACCCACCAGCATCATGGCAGTACACAAGCAAGTGCCTCTATAGTACAAGCCCAAAAATATGGTTCCTCCTAATTGGTTGGACATCTGGGGCTCACGCCATTGTCAACGTAGTCAATAAACGAGAGAATTACACTACGAGCGGCTGACACCAGGGACCCAACAAGTCACGCAGTTTTTTTTGAGGAACAAACAGTTGTTTATACTAGTTTTAGCGACGAATCAGGGTAACAATGGGGCTGTGCGGGGGCTATGGCCCGTCTAGCCAGGGTTTTATTTATGTTTACCACATCATGAGCCCAGTTGTGTTTTTTTCTTGCTGAAATGGCTAACCCAGTTCTATTTTTTAAGAAATACCCAAACAAAGCCTACTTGCTTTATCGGCCCTGCTGGGCTGTAAATCTTTCAAGATGAGGAGAGTTTCATTCGGTTTGCCCATAAATGGGTTGTACATTTTTAAAACACATCAAACCGGGAATTAGTTTCAATTTTTTTTCATTACAAGATCTTAAATTCCATTGATTTTTATGCATGGACAATTATTTAGATTATATATATATATATTATTTTTCAAAATAGTTTGAATGTGAATTGATATTTCTGGATTAAAAACAGTTGACCGCACGGAAATATGCAAAATTTCGTATACTTTTTAACCGTGGCCACAATATGGGGTGTGATGCTAACAAAAAGAAGATGGTCTCCAAAAAAATTCTGACGAAATAGCAAATGGGTTGTACATTATTAGAAATAATGGCGGATGGGTTGTATGCTGTTTTCCACAGATTTGAGGCTGACTTGTGCACCTACTATAGGTTGACGCGTATGCTTTCATAAAAAAAAGGTTGACGCACACGCAACGCCCTGTCAACTTAGTCAACACACGAGAGCAGTGACTATTCGATGTCCATCCAATGGCTGTCGTGCTTCTTCAATCTCTGTTCTTCATGCTCAAGCCGCTCAAACAAGCGCCGGCGGGACTGCCTGCTCCCTCCTCCCGCGGCCGGCTATGCTGCCGCGCAGGCCTCACGGCCCCACCGTACTCCCGTCGCTGGCCTAGCCATCCCTCTACTCACCCACACCTGCTGTTATTCTTTGGCGATGACAGACGAACCAGTAAACCCTCGTACTCCTCCGCGTGGGAAACAACTGCTGAGTATTCCCTGGCTCCGTGTCGTTCCCTTCCTAGGCCTCGCCGTCGTCCACCGCCCTGGTGCTCTCGGCGCGGCCTAGTCAACATGGTCAATGAACAACATCCATCGGAACTGGACTGCATGTGGAGAGGCTGACAGCTGGGTCCACGGCCGCACACAAGGAAATGCCTCTTTATTACACGCAAAATAATGATTCCTCCACCTGACAGCTAGGACCCACAGGAAGGGCCTCTGTATTTCGTGAAAAAACGTTAGACCCGCTGACAGGTCAGACCCACTAGCTATATCTTCGCACGCAAGGAAGTGCCTCCTTATTACGCCCAAAAAATGAATACCCCCTGCTAGCTGGGACCTACCATATTGTTGGGCTGACTTGTGGGCCTACTAAGTTGACAGGGACGGAGAGCTTTGTCAACTTACTCAATACTCCAGTGACCGTATGATGTCCATCCAACGGCCATAGTGCTTCTTCAACCTCTGGTCTTCTTGCTCCAGCCGCCCAAAGCAGCGCCGGTCGTGCCGCCTGCTCCTGCCTCCCGTGTCCGGCTGTGCTACTGCGGAGGCCTCACCGCCCTTATACTACTCCCACCACTGGCCAGGCCATCCCTCCACTCACCCACACCCCCTCTTATTCTGCGGCGACGGCAGCCTCACACCGCAGCCGAACTAGTGAACGCTCGTACTCCTCTTTGTGTGGGCATCCACTGCCGCGTCTTGCACGGCTCCGCGTCGTCCCCTTCCTAGGCCTCGTCGTCGTCCACCGCCGTGGTGCTCTCGGCGCGGCGTGGTCAATGTGGTCAACGACCGACTTCCATCGGAAGAGTACTGTACGTGGAGAGGCTGACAGATGGGTCCACGGCAGCCGCAAGGAAGTGCCTCCTTATTACGCGGAAAATAATTATTCCTCCACCTGACAACAGGGACCCACCGGACAGGCCACCAGTATTTTGCGAAAAAAATTGTTTCCCCATGACAGCTTGGACCCACCGAACGGGCCACCGTATTTCGCGAAAAAAACGTTCCCCCCGCTGTCAGCTCGGACCCATCGGAAGTGCCTCCTTATTACGCACAAAAAAATGAATACTCCCCCGCTAGCTGGGACCCACCTTGCTGGGAGGCTGACTTGTGGGCCTACTAAGTTGACTGGGACGAAGGGCTTTGTCAACTTAGTCAATATGAACGATTCTAGCTCCAGTGACCGTACGATGTCCATCCAACGGCCGTAGTGCTTCTTCAACCTCTGGTCTTCTTGCTCCAGCCGCCCAAAGCAGCGCCGTCGTGCCGCATGCTCCTGCCTCCCGTGGCCGGCTGTGCTGCCGCACAGGCCTCGCCGCCCCTACTATTCCCACCGCTGGCCAGGCCCTGCGGCGACAGCAGCCTCACACCACAGCCGAACCAGTGAACCCTCGTAGTCCTCTCCGCGCGGGCTTCCACTGCCGCATCGTCCCCTTCCTAGGCCTCGTCGTCGTCCACCATCATGGTGCTCTCCGCGCGGCGTGGTCAATGTGGTCAAGGAACGACTTCCATCGGAAGAGTACTATACGTGGAGAGGCTGACAACTGGGTCCACGGCCACAGCCCAATTTTTTTGTGATTTGCCAAGTAAGTCGCTTTGTTAGGCCTGTTGGGCTGTAATTCTTTCAAGACGGGGAGAGATTTCATTCGACTGGCCGAGAAAATGGCCCATCAGTAATGAGAAATGGGTTGTACAATTTTAAAAGACATCAAACCAGCAATTAGTTTCAAATATCTTTTTTCATTTCAAGATTTTAAATTACATTAATTTTTATGCGTGGAGAATTTGTTGGATTTTATATTGATATACATTTATTATTAAAATCAGTTTGAATGTGAGTCGAAATTTCGGGATTAAAAACAGTTCGGACCGCACCGAAATAATGAAAATTTCGTATAATTTTTTAACAGTTGCCACAATATGGGCTGTAATGCTAACAAAAAGAATACGGGCTCCAAAAAAACCTTAAGAATTACCAAATGGGCTGTAAATTATTAGAAATAATGGCAGATGGGTTGTATGCTGTTTTCCATAGATTTGAGACTTACCTAAAAAAAGGTTGACGCACAAGCACTGACTGCTGGATGTTCATCCAACGGCCGTCGTGCTTCTTCAATCTCTGCTCTTCCTGCTCCAGCCGCTCAAACAAGTGCCGGCAGGACTGCCTGCTCCCTCCTCCTCGCGGCCGGTTGTGCTGCCGCACAGGCCTCACCGCCCGACCGTACTCCCATCGCTGGCCTAGCCATCCCTCTACTCACCCACACCTGCTGTTATTCTCCGGCGACGGCAGACGAACCAGTAAACCCTCGTACAGTCGTACTCCCCTCCGCGTGGGAAACAACTGCCGAGTCTTCCCTGCCTCTGTGTCGTCCCCTTCCTAGGCCTCGCCGTCGTCCACCGCCCTGGTGCTCTCGGCGCGGCCTGGTCAACGTGGTCAATGACCGACATGCATCTGAAGTGGACTTTACATGGAGAGGCCGATAGCTGGGTCCACGGCCGCACGCAAGGAAATGCCTCCTTATTACGCGAAAAATAATGATTCCTCCCCTGACATCAAGGACCCACCGAAAGGGCCTCTGTATTTCGTGAAAAATGTTACCGCCGTTGACAGCTCGGACCCACCAGCTATATCTTCGCACGCAAGGAAGTGCCTCCTTATTACGCTCAAAAAAATGAATACCCCCTGCTAGCGGGGACCCACCTTGGTGGGAGGCTAACTTGTGGGCCTACTAAGTTTACGGGGACAGAGGGCTTTGTTAACTTACTCAATATGCACGATTCTAGCTCCAGTGACCGTACGATGTCCATCCAACGGCCGTAGTGCTTCTTCAACCTCTGGTCTTCTTGCTCCAGCCGCCCAAACCAGCGTCGGTCGTGCCTCGTGCTCCTGCCTCCCGTGGCTGGCTGCGATGCGGCGGAGGCCTCACCGCCCCCTACTACTCCCACCGCTGGCCAGACCATCCCTCTACTCACCCACACCCCCTGTTATTCTGCGGTGACGGCAGCCTCACACCGCAGCGAACCAGTGAACCCTCGTACTCCTCTACGCGTGGGCATCCACTACCGCGTCTTCCCCGGCTCCGCGTCGTCCCCTTCCTAGGCCTCGCTGTCGTCCACCGCCCCGGTGCTCTCGGCGCGGCGTGGTCAACGTGGTCAAGGAATGACTTCCATCGGACGTGGACTGTACGTGGAGAGGCTGACAGCTGGGTCCACGGCCGCAGCAAGGAAGTGCCTCCTTATTACGTGCAAAATAATTATTCCTCCACCTGACAGCGGGACCCACCGGACGGGCCACCGTATTTTGCGAAAAAAATGATTCCCCCTGACTACTCGGACCCACCAGCTACATCTTCGCATGCAAGGAAGTGCGTCCGGGCAAAAAAAAACAAAACGATTCGCCCCCTGACTGCTAGGACCGACCAGCTACATCTTTGCAGGCAAGGAAGTGCCTGACAGTCGGGACCCACCTGGTCGAAGCGTACGTAGCATTGTCATTCTGGTCGTGAATGTGTACGTACATACTAGTCGATGTAGAGGCGCGCACATGTCGTAGTAGAGGCGCGCACGTAGAATTTACACGTAGGTACAGCGGGCAGGGTGCAAGAAAGAAAGTACGGCCACGTATGTGTACATACGGGCGGGGTCTCGAACGCCTACTCGGGCATACGTACGGCAACGGCTCGTGTACATAGCTGGGTCGGAACGGAGAAACAGCGTCGTCATCATGTTCATGGGGAGGCAACGGAATGCGTCGTGTTCATGGGGAGGCAACGGAATGCGTCGTGTTCATCGGGAGGGCTTGGACGGAACAGGCGATGGAAACGAGGCCTGGCGTACTACAGAACGGAGGAAACGGCCTTGTGTTCGACCGGCCATGTTCGGAACGGGATCCTGTTCATCAGGAGGGGTCTGGCATACCGCAAAACGGAGGAAACGGACCTCCTACGATCGAAACGGGGGTCCTGTTGATCGGGAGGGGTGTGGCGTACCGCAAACGGACGAAACGGACTTGTGTTGGAGCGCTACGGTCGAAATGGGGGTCCTGTTCATCGGGAGGGGTGTGGCGTACCGCAAAACGGGACTCCACGGGATACTGTTCATCTCCACCGTCGACCCCCTCCAGCCTCCACGAGCTACTGTTCATCCACCGTCGACCTTCTCCAGCCTCCACCTGCAACTGTTCATCCACGGGCTCCTGTTCATCCAGTCTCCACCGCGCGCTACTCCACCAGCTACTGTTCAACCAGCCCTCTCCACGGGCTCCTGTTCAACCACCCCTCCACGGGCTACTGTTCATCCTGCCCTCCACCTTCTACTGTTCATCTTGCCCTCCACGGGGTGGTCCTGTTCATCCAGCCCTCCACGGGGTCCTGTTCATCCAGCCCCAACCGGCTCGATCAATCGCGGTCCTGTTCATCCATAGGCAACACCACGGGGTCCTGTTCATCCACCCCC
>NC_041382.1:173064587-173073108 GCF_002162155.2 Triticum dicoccoides | reverse complement strand
ACTGTTCATCCAGAGGCAGCATCGATCGGCTTCAGTTAGCAGCAGTAGGGAAGGAATCACTCGATCGGGTTCAGTTAACAGCCATCGATCGATCGCTCGGGTTCAGTAACGCGTAGCCTGCAGTGCAATCGCTCGGATTCAGTTAGAGCCCAACGCCTCGCTCAGGTTTAGTTAGAGCCAACGCCTCGCACACACGCGTGTACGTGTACGAGAGAAACGCGCATCTCTCGGCCCTCGACCTCCCACCGTAACCAGGAACTCCCTGAAATTTTCCTCCCCCTCGCTTCTACCACAGTTTTTTCCATCATGGACGGCCCAAAGAATGTCATGCAGCTGCGTCTCCGGCCCGCCAAGGACGAAAAGCCCATTTTTTTGTCATAGAAGTAGGAGCCCACCACATCTATGATGATACCGGGTTTTGTCACAATTATCGTCATAGAAGTGTCATATGTATGACAGAAAAAAAAATTCGTTCGGCCCAAAATGTCACGGATGTGTCTTTTTTTTATAGTGGAGGAGAGTATATATAGTCTAGGGGGGCTAAAGGGTACATGGGCTTCGGCCTTTTACCGTGCGCAGACAGGTGAGGCCGGATGTCCGGGCGTCGGGCCGGATGTCCGGGCTCTCGGGAGGCGACGGATGTCCAGGGCTGGGGCCAGATGTCCGGGCTACCGGTGCTTCTCTTCTGTCCTCTGGATAGGTGGTGTTCGGATATCCTCGCGGGGGCCGTATGTCCGGGCCGGACGCCGGATGTCCGGGCCCTGTAGACTTGGCCGCTGGCTACATGCTGCTGTAGACACTTCCAGGGGCCGGATGTCTGGGGCCTGGGGGTTGTTCTTGACTCCTTCCATTGGTTCTCTTCATCCGTGACCTTGGCGGCTTGTCCGTCTTCACGTGCATCTTCCGGGGGGGGGGGGTCCTCTTGGTACCTAATCATGCACAACATCTCGGACTCAGGTAGTAGCCATGTCTCGAGAGGATCATATGTAATATCACTAAGGAGAGAAGTCGCCTCGGTCTCGAGAACTCTAGCTCTAGCTCGAGTCATGGGTCCTCTTGGCACTTCGTGAGGCGACAGTAGGTCCATGGGGATTACCGTAGGATGCTCCGCATCATCTCCCCTGCCTTGGGAAGATCCGACCTTGGATCGAAATCCTCATCACCATGGTAGGGCGAGAGATCCTTGACGTTGAAGATGTCGCTCACGGAGTACTTGTCGCACGGGCGGTCGATCTTGTAGGCGTTGTTGTTGTAGCGTTCAAGCACCTTGAAGGGTCTGTCCGCTCGTGGTCGAAGTTTGGACTTTCCTTCATGGGGGAAGCGGTCCTTGCAAAGGTGTAGCCACACAAGATCTCCAATGTTGAATACCATGGGGTGCTTGTTGATGTTGCGCTTGGTCACAAGTCGTTGTGCTTGGCGCTCGATGGTGTGCCTTGTATCTTCATGCACCTTCTTGAGATGATTCACACGTGCACTTGCATCCATATTGATGCGCTCTTGTAGTGGTAGAGGTAGAATGTCCAAAGGGGACAATTGGTTGAATCCGTAGACGACCTCGAAGGGGGACTTGCCGGTTGTTGAGTGTCTTGCGCGGTTGTAGGCGAACTCGGCGATAGGCAGACACTCTTCCCACTCCTTGATGTTCTTCTTGATGAGCACGCGAAGTAGAGCGGAGAGTGTGCGGTTGGTCACCTCCGTTTGGCTGTCGGTTTGTGGATGGTATGCCGTGGTGAAGAGTAGCTTGATTCCGAGCTTGGCGCATAGGGTCTTCCAAAAGTAACTCAAGAACTTGACGTCGCGGTCTGAGACGATCGTCTTTGGCACTCCATGTAGTCGTAAGATTTCCCTACAAAAGATATTGGCAACATGTGAAGCATCGTCTATCTTGGTGCAAGGAATGAAATGTGCCATCTTAGAGAAACGGTCCACAACAACAAATACCGAATCCTTTCCATTTCGAGTTCTAGGCAATCCAAGTACAAAATCCATGCTAATATCTTCCCATGGTTGGTATGGAATTGGGAGAGGCATGTAAAGGCCATGGGATTGAGCTTTAGACTTAGCTTTGCGACATGTAGAGCATCGGTTGGTGAAGCGGTTGACGTCGCGAAACATTTTGGGCCAATAATAGTTCTTGGAGAGCGTAGCGAAAGTCTTGTCGCGTCCAAAATGTCCCATTAGTCCTCCACCATGAGATTCCTGCAAAAGCAACAAACAAAGAGAAGACTCGGGGATGCCAAGATTGTTAGCTCTCATAAGATATCCATTCTTGAGGTAATAGCATTACCAAAAGGAATGTTGAAACATTTGGCATAAGGAATAGCAAAATTAGGATCATGCTCATACAAGTCTTTTATGTTCTCAAAGCCAATGACATCCAATTCAACTTGAGTAACAAGCATGCATATGCGGGAAAGAGCGTCCGCCACAACATTTTCCTTACCTTTGATGTACTTGATGACATAAGGCAAAGACTCAATGAATTCACTCCACTTAGCATGACACTGGTTCAACTTGGTTTGACCCTTAAGGTATTTAAGTGTTTCATGATCGGTATGAATGATAAATTCATGAGGGCGAAGATAGTGTTCCCATCCATGTAAAACTCGCACTAAAGCATATAACTGTTTGTCATAGATGGGGTAATTGAGTTGCGCTCCGGAAAGTTTCTCACTAAAGTAAGCTATGGGGTGCTTCTCTTGTGTTAACACACCTCCTATGCCATTTCCACTAGCATCGCAATGAATCTCAAAGGGCTTGTCAAAGTTGGGTAATGTAAGCATGGGAGCATGAGTAAGCAAATTCTTAAGCTCATTGAAAGCGGTAACTTGGGATGGTCCCCAAACAAGAGGCGCATTTTTCTTGCTCAAAGCATGTAAAGGTGAAGCAATGGTGCTAAAGTCCTTCAAAAATCTACGGTAAAAACCGGCTAAACCAAGGAAGCTACGCACTTGATGCAAGTTGGTTGGTTGTGGCCGAGTTTTAATAGCATTGATCTTGGAGTCATCAACATGAACACCCTTAGAGGAAACAACAAAACCCAAGAACACGAGCTTATCAACGCCAAAAAGGCACTTTTCCATGTTAGCATAGAGACGCTCTTTTCGAAGAGTTTGCAAAACGGTTCGGACATGGGTGACATGGTCTGGAAGAGATTTGCTATAAACAAGGATATCATCGAAGTAGACCACAACAAACCCACCAATGTAAAGGCGAAACACAAAATTCATAAGACGCATAAAAGTACCCGGTGCTTCCGATAGACCCATAGGCATGACTAACCACTCATACCAACCAAACTTTGTTTTGAAAGCGGTTTTCCATTCATCACCCTCTTGTATGCGGATTTGATAGTAACCACTTTTAAGATCAATTTTTGAAAAGATAGTGGCACCACTGAGTTCATCAAGCATATCATCAAGGCGTGGAATGGGATACCTATAGCGAACGGTGATAGCATTGATAGGTCTACAATCGGAGCACATGCGAAAGCTACCGTCTCGTTTTGGCACAAGAATGATTGAAACGGCACAAGGACTTAAACTTTCACGCACATGTCCATGGTCTATGAGATGCTTTACTTGCCTTTGTATTTCTTTGGTTTCTTCAGGGTTGACGCGGTATGGAGCTTTGTTCGGAAGAGGTGCTCCGGGGATGAGGTCGATGCGGTGCTCAATGCCTCGTAGTGGAGGTAGTCTCGGAGGTAGCTCGTCGGGGAAAACATCTTGGAATTCCTGCAAAAGATAAGACAACACTAAAGGTAGAGTGTGAGAGGTGTTAGCTTGTGGTGCATCATCCTTGCACAAAAGGATGTAGTGTATCACACTAGATGGGTTCTCACACACTTCTCTTATCTCACGTTTGGTGGCAAATAGAACTAGGTTCTTCTTTTCGCTCATCATGGAGGCACTCGATTTGGTCTTGTGGCGCTCATTCTCTTTTTGGTGGTTCGCTCTCTCACCATTCTCTCCACGATGGGTGGCTTGCTTTTCGGCGATCACTTGGCTTGGAGACATAGGGCGAAGTACGTACTCCTTTCCTTTCATCTTGAAGATGTAGTGGTTTGTTCGACCATTGTGGATGACACCTCTATCAAGTTGCCATGGGCGTCCAATAAGAAGGTGGCAAACGGTCATTGGAATGACATACACTCCAAAGTGTCTTCGTAGGCGCCAATTTTGAAGGAGACTTGTACTCGATGATCGAGTTGGATAGTGCCGGAGTCGCTAAGCCATTGAACTTTGTAGGGATGTGGGTGCTTCGTCTTGGGCAATTGGAGCTTGGAGCAAAGTTCTTCACTTGCTAAGTTATGACAACTCCCTCCATCGATGATGACCTTGACGGACCTTCCATTGATGTCGGCCTTGGTATGAAAGATATGGAATCTTTAGTCTTCTTCTTGGTTATGTTGAAGAGTCAAGACCTTGGAGACAATGAGAGCGGGACTTGAATCTTCATCCCAAAAGACTTGTTCCTCCTCATCGTTCACTTTCCGGTGCAGGGCGACTTGCTCAAGTGCTTTCGTTTCTCCTTCGCTCATGGAGTCATATGTACCATCATCGTTGAGGATCATGGTTCGCTTATTGGTACACTCAAAGGACTTGTGGCCTTGGCCTCCACATGTGAAGCATTTGAAGGAACTTGTCTTGACGGTCTCATCGGTTGGGGTAGATGATGATGAAGCTCTCGGCTTGAAGTTGCTCGTTGTAGGAGGGTGACTTGAGGTTGACGAAGCTTTTTGTAACTTGATTTGTCGACGTTGCTTGTAGAAGGCTTTGTTGATGCAGAAGGTTTTTGAGTCATTGAAGCTTGGTTGTTGGAGAAGCCATATGACTTGGATGAGAACTTGGCATACTTGAAGTCTTCTTGCACTTGACGTTCCTCTTTAGTAGCTTGATGCACTAGCTCGATGAGGTTCGAGTATGGTTGGAAGTCGGCGATCTTCTTGATGGGATGATTGAGTCCATTCAAGAAACGTGCCATAGTTTGCTCATCATCTTCCGTGACATTGGCTCATATCATTGCAATTCCCATCTCCTTGTAGTACTCTTCAACGCTCTTGGTTCCTTGCTTGAGTAGTTGGAGTTTCTTGAAGAGATCGCGGTTGTAGTAGGTAGGCATGAAGCGTGCTCTTATGACATCCTTCATTTGCGCCCAAGTAGTGATGGGTGGTTCACCTCTTGCCTCACGGCACTCGATGACTTGTTCCCAACAAATGAGGGCATAGTCTTGGAACTCAAGGGATGCCATCGCGATCTTCTTCTCTTCTTCATAGTTGTACAAGCGTAAAAGTTTGTCAACCTTCAATGCCCATGAAAGGTACACTTCGGGATCGTTGCTTCCATTGAACTTCGGCATGGTGAACTTTAGCTTGCCTTAGCATTGCTCTTCATTGTGTTCGGGACGGGGATGATGACGTCCTTGACGAGGAGGATCGTCTCTCACAATTTTCTCTAGCCATGGAGGATTTCCATTGTCTTCTTGTTCTTGTTGAACTTGATGTTCTTGGCGAGCTTGTGGAGGAACTTGTTGAGCTTGACGTTGCATGCGAGCTTGATATCTTCATTCGTGAATTTCTTCGCGAAGTGCTTCTTCATGTTCACGAGCTTGTTGGCCTTGGTTGGCTACGGCTCAACTTGAATCTCGGAGGGATTGTTGCGCCTCAAGTGCTTGAGCATCTCGCAATTGTTGCTCTTGACGTTGTGCGTCGGCATCTTGTGCTTCTTGGTGTAGAAGTGCTCGCTCTTCCTCTTCGTGTTGGCGTTGTCATTGCCATTCTCGTGCTTGCGCAAAGGTAGCTTGGTTTTGACGGTGTTGGTGCTCTTGAGAGTCGGTGTCGCGTACAGGATTGAGGCTTGCTTGACAATCGTTCCACGCGGCACGTCGAAGAGTGTTCGATGTCGGTGTACTTGAGTCGGAGAGGGTGAAGTCGGAGTGTTGACTTGAGCGGCTTCGTCTTGATGAGGACAAAGTGGAAGAGGAGTGGTTGAGCAACAAAGAACGAATCTCATCCATTCTTGCGTCGTTCTCTTGCTTGTGATCGTCGAGCTTGTGGTCGAAGTAGTCTCCTGTACGTTGCTCGGAGAGTCGCAAGTCGGTGGCGAGGTTGTCGATGCGTTCACTCATTGCTTTCTTGCTTTTGATGCAAGGCACGTTGTGCACCAAAGAGGTGGCTCTTTATGACGTAGGAGTTCATGTCGTCGTCTTGCCCGATGAAGAGTGGGTTGGTAGAAGAACTTGTCCTATCCATCATTCCAAGGAAAATATGTGAGTGGTAGAAAGAGAAGAACGTATACCAAATGTACCTTGACCAAAGTTGAAGGTGGATCAATGATCACTCCAATGTGGAACAAGGAAATAGCACAATTGGTACCAATTCTTGTCAGTTTCTCACACCTACACAAATAAAAGCTTATGGTGGAGCTTGGTTAGGATGGTGGCACAAAATTTGATGCAATTGTTAGTGAGCTTCAATAATGTTGGAAAAGATTTGCAAGTTTGCAATGCAACAAGTAAACCAAGCAATATAAGGTACACGGAAACACACACACAAAGAGATAAGTGGGGTCGTGCAACCAAGGATGAGCCAAAATGTGGAATCCACGAAAATGCTCTTGTTGCACACCACTAGAGAGACGCTAGCACGATTGCACAATAGGCGGAAGACTTGTGCACAACCTACTAAGCAAAAATGCAACGACTTCTATCCCAAGTATGCTCTATGTATGGTGTTTCGATGATATGATCAAAGATGATCTAGTATGACAATCTTAATGTTGTATTATGCTATGGTTCTTGCTTAAAAGCTCTTTGCTTATCTTTCCCTTTTGCTTAAAAGCTTGTTTGGCTCTTTGTTGTTTGAGCTCTTTTCTCATGCAATGCTTCACGAACCAAGATAGCAATTGTGTATGTGATGACAACCTTGTGACACAAGAGATGATACCAAGATATGCACCAATGATGTGTGTATGCTATGGGAAGTATGATCACTAATGTGGACAAGTCACGTTGCCGGCAATACTCAAAGGCTAGTCTCGATGGGTAAGCGACGCAAAGGAGTAAGTCTATGATGGCTATCAATGTAATGGCAACAATGATATATCCAATACCAAGATGATGTTACCGTTTCTTGGTTCCTTGTCCGTAAGAAAGAACGGATGATAGTGATCAAATGAGTGGCGCGAATACCAATATGATGTTGTCGAGATGGTCGTTGTTGATGACGCATCTGTGGCGAAGATGAGCGGTGGTGATGTTGATGTTGAACCGTACCTAAATAGCCGAAACACAGTAGGACACGGAACTGCAACTCAAATTTCAAAGCAAAACATGACAAAATTGTCGGAGTTGGTAGTGGTAATCGTTGGTGGTGTATGTGGTATATGGCGGTGCTATGCGGAAGTGGTGGTGGTATGCGGAAGTGTATGTGGGCACCGGAACAAAATTTGGTGAAATATGGACGGAAAACGGGGCGGTGGATGGAGATGTTGTATCTAGGGGCCGGATGTCCGGGCTTGATGGCTGGATGGCCGGGGTGCCGGATGTCCGAGCTATCGAGCCGGCTGTCCGGGCTCTGGATCCGGACAAACTCTGCATGGAAGGTGGCAAATCCGGGCAAAATTCGGAGGAATTTGTGGATGGAATTGGGGAAAAGTGGATGGAAAGCTAGATCTACCTGCAACACACGAAATCCATGGATCAAATCCAACAAAACTTCATCACACCAACAAATCACAAAAAAAATTGGGGCTATTTTTGTGGGGGGGGGGGGGATTTTTGTATTAGGGACAAAATCGTGATCAACGTGGCTCTGATACCAAGATGATGTAGGGTGGAACCCTATACTGCCGATCTTTCACGAAAGGAGTGGATCCCAACTAAGAACACGAAGAACACAGGGAAGAACGGAGAGAAATCACAAGGGGAAACACTCAAGAACAAGTCCAATCACACATCCACTAGACAATAAAACACACAAGATCGACAAGGTACATGAACAACAAAGGGAAAGATACAAGGTAAGGTTAATCTCCATGAGGAGGTCTTGAATCCACGAGGGGATCTTCCCGTGAGGGGTCTTGAATCCAAGGGGGATCTTCTCCGAAGAGGGGCCGCGGTCTCTCTTGTGGAGTAGATCCGTAATGGATGAGCAAAGCTCTATCTCTCAAATGAGCTATCACAATGCTAACCCTAAAACATAGGTAGGAGGAGAGTATATATAATCTAGGGGGGCTAAAGGGTACATGGGAGTCGGGCCGGATGGTCGGGCTCTTGGGAGGCGCCGGATGTCCGGGGCTGGGGCCGGATGTATGGGCTGCTAGTGCTTCTCTTCTGTCCTCTGGATAGGTGGTGTCTGGATTTCCGGGCGGGGGCCGGATGTCCAGGCCCTGTAGACTTGGCCGTCGGCTCCTTTCTGTTGTAGACGCTTCCAGGGGCCGGATGTCCGGGGCCTGGGGGTTGTTCTTGACTCCTTCCATTGGTTCTCTTCATCCGTAAACTTGGCGGCTTGTCCGTCTTCACG
>NC_041382.1:173037006-173064314 GCF_002162155.2 Triticum dicoccoides | reverse complement strand
TCATGCACAACATCTCAGACTCAGGTAGTAGCCATGTCTCGAGAGTATCATTTGTAATATCACTAAGGAGAGAAGTCACCTCGGTCTCGAGAGGTCTAGCTCTAGCTCGAGTCATGGGTCCTCTTGGCGCTTCATGAGGCATTGGTAGGTCCATGGGGATGACCGTAGGATGCTCCGCATCAGTCTGGCTCAGCCACGGGCTCGGGCGCAGGCCCCTCTCGCTGCTCCTTGTCATCCCGCTGCAAGAAGTCCAGGATGACGGCGGTTGTTGGCCTTCTTGAGCTGCCTCTGCTGTTGACTCCCTCTTCGCTGACTAGAGGCAAGCTGAAGCATATCGCTGAGATTTGCGATCTCAATGCCGCTGCCATCCTCGACCAAGCCAGCCTCCGCACCTCCTCTGCAGTGTCATATGCTTCGGATGGCTCTCCCGCAGGCAGCTACTCGTATTCATCATCTGTGCGTGTCCTCTCCAGTCTCAATGTTTAGTCCGCTGCTTCCCATTGTCGTATGCCTTTGGTTCTGTCGGCTTAAGTACGTTCATGCGCTCTGCGCCTTTTTTCTGTCAGTCAGTCTGTTGTGTTGTGCTAGCAGTCAGTCGTAGCACGCTCTGTGTGTTTGCCCATGTATCAGGTCTTTGTTACTCGCATCCGAGTCTATATCGTGTCCACCTTCAGGTGCTTCTATCAAGAATTATGTTATGCCTAGTTCTTTATGTTCATTGCTTTTGCCTGCTTCATAGGGTTGTATGCTCCTTGTTTCGCCATGAAGATCTTAAACTGGAATGTACGCGGCCTTGGTGATGATGATAAATGTTTGTTGGTTCGAGATGCTATAACCTCTTGTTGCCCCAGCATTGTTTGCTTGCAGGAAACCAAGCTGCAACACCTCGCACCGCTCAAGCTGCGCTTGTTCTTACCTGCTTCCTTCCATGGTCGGGCTATCACCCCGTCTGAGGGTTCAGCAGGTGGAATTCTTGTCGCCTGGGACACTTCCTGTGTTCAAGGTCAGATCATCCACACGCACAGATACCACGTCACTCTGATGATGAGCTCGACTTCTACTGTCACTTCTTTCCTGATCACTGATGTATACGCGCCTTGCTTGCATGATGAGAGGCCCTCCTTCTTTGAAGCAATCAGTAGCATTGTAGCAGATGCAGACACTCCCTGGGTTGTCTTGGGGGACTTCAACATGTATCGTTTTGCACATGAGAATTCTTGTGGTCGCATCAACTGGAACCACATGGACATGTTCAACACATCGATCAGAGAGCTAGGGCTAGATGATATTCAGATCGACAACTGCATGTTTACCTGGTCCAATAAGAGGACCTCACCCACTCTTGTCAGGCTTGATCGTGTGCTAGTCAACGTAGCATGGAACCTGAGCTTTCTACAGTCCCCTGCCACTTGTGTGTCGGCTGTCACCTCCGACCACACAGATGCTTGAGGCTAGGGATATAGTTCGGGATTGTTGGACCTGGGGCACTAGGGTGTTTAAATCTTTGGCTTTGCTCCTCAGCTTAAAGATGAGAAGGACCAGAGCTGCCCTACGGCAATGGTGCCGGCGCAAGTCCATCCTCAAGATGTTGCTGGAGAATAACAAGCACATTGTGAGCTTTCTGCAGACTGTTGAAGAGAAACAACACCTAACTGTGCTAGAGGTTATGCTCTGTGAGGCTGCCACTGCCAAGGCCGAGCAGCTCATCCTGTGGCAGGCGGCCATGTGGCATCGTCGGGCCAAGCTTAGGTGGTGTGTTAGCGGGGATGAGAACTGCCAATTCTTCCATGCAACCGCAAACTCCTAGCACAGACGTAACAAAGTCAAGATTCTTACGCACAATGGTGTGCTCTTCTACCAGAACAGCCAGAAGCCCAGCTTGGCAACTCAGTACTTCAGATATATCTTGGGCCAGCCTGCCCTTTCCCTGCCAACAATTCAGCTTAATGATCTGTATAGTGCTGTCGACCTCTCTGAGCTTGTCAATAGCTTATCCTGGGCCGAGGTGGTGCAGGCCATCCACACGTCACCAAATAACAAGAGTCCAGGGCCGGATGGCTTCACGAATGAATTTTACAAGGCCTTCATGCCTCTCCTGAAAGATGATCTGCTCACTTTCCTAACAGATCTACATTGCAATAGGCTATCTCTAGAGGGGATCAACACAGCCTACATCACCTTGCTGCCTAAAAAGGACACCCCGATGGAGATGCGGGACTACATGCCCATCTCGCTGGTGCATAGTGCACCCAAGCTGGCCTCAAAAATCTTGACAAACGGGCTACAGAAAAGAGTCCTGGATCATGTCCACCAAATGCAGTCCGAGTTTTTGCAGGGAAGATCAATAGTGGAAAACTTTGTGTTGGCCGCGGAGATGGTTCAAACTGCACATAAAATGAGAATACCGGTTGTCACACTAAAATTGGATTTTCAGAAAGCTTTTGATTCGGTCAGTTGGGACTACCTTTTCCAGGTTATGGAAGCTAGAGGCTTCCCTCCAAAGTGGGCACAGTGGATCAATACACTTCTCTCCTCGGGCAATTCTCGAGTGCTCCTCAATGGAGAGCTAGGAGATCCCGTTGTTGCCAAAAGAGGTTTTAGGCAAGGGGATTCTCTGTCACCGTATCTATTCTTGCTTGTAGCTGATGTGCTCTAGATACTCTGCTTGCATCATTTCAGGAATGGCAACCTCATACACCCGCTCGGACCCAACATCTATGACTCTTTCCCGGTCTTGCAATACGCGGATGCCACCCTTATCATCTTCCGTGGGTACGTGCAGCAGGACAATGTGATCAAGGGCATCCTATCTGCTTTTTCAGCTTTCTCTGGGCTCAGTATTAATTTCCACAAGAGTACACTTGTCCCTATTTGTGTGGATGAGGATATCACTGCTGAGATTTCCTCTCTGCTAGGATGCAAGGTGTCCTCCTTTCCATGCACCTACCTTGGTATGCCTTTGTCCATTCATAAGGTTAAACATGGCATGCTATTACCTGTCATGCACAAGGTTGATCGCAGATTATCTGGTTGGTTGGCCTCATTTCTCTCCTGGGGGGCAGGCTCACGCTGATTAACTCAGTTTTAGCTGGCATCCCTACCTACTTCATGTCATGCTTTCAGTGGCCTAAAGAGTCTCTGGACAAGTTGGATGGTCTGCTTCGAGCTTTCTTTTGACAGAGTAAGAACAAGGTGAAGGGGGGCCAGTGCCAAGTGGCCTAGAATAAAGTTATTTTGCCTCGGGCTAATGGTGGGCTGGGTGTCAAAAATCTTCAGGCGCATAATCAGGCCATGATTTGCAAGTTTGTGGCAAAGATTCTTCAGTCATCGGACATTCCATGCTATCGTTGGTTCGCCATGCAGTATTGCAGAGACTCCATCCCTCTTAATGCCATCATGCGTGAGACTGCTTGTGACGCCCCAAGACTGGAGCTTCAGTTGCCTTCCATGGGTTCCGAGATTTCGTTGTGTGATTTGTTTTTGTTTGTTGCATTCATCTTTGCATCAGGTGCATTGCATCATGTCATCATGCCATTAATTTTTTCCAGCTCCACTAAATAAAATGCATAGATCTTTGATCTATTTAAATTGAGGGAACTCACATGGTGATTTCTCTATATAACATATCCTCCCAATATTTTAGGGAGCTATAATAAACATTCAAACACACTTGCAAATTTTCCCCATGTCTTTTCTACTTCAAGGTCGACTTCAAAACCTTTCCCACTTTTATCTTCCCATTTGCCAAGGTCCCTCCAAAAATTTCAACATTTTTTGGACACTCCTAAAACCTCGTCCTAGTTCAAACCCATCTGAATTAAATTCAAATGAGTTTGAATTTGCATCTTTCAATCATGGCCATTTCTATTTTGTCGGAACAAGCACATTTTCGTGAGTCTGGGAAAATTGTCCGCATGCGCAAATTCTTTCTCTAACCCCCTCTTCTTTTTCTTCTCTTTAATTGTTTTTTCGGTTAAAGATAAGACTTAAGAGGAAAGAGAGAGAGATAGCTCCTGGCCCTTTTCCCATCCCCGCGGCCCACCTATGTCTATCTAGCCTTCTAAGGCCCAGCTGAGCCCCCTCCTAATCCTAACTCTAGGCCCAGCCGAACCCTCTCCCCACTTGATCCTCACCCTCTCCCCGCTTGGTCCTCACCCTCTCCCTCTCGTACTCCCACACCGCCGCCAGCAGCGCCACACGCATCGCTCCTTCGCTCGATCCCCCCATCCCTCTCCCCGCGCCAAGCCCCCTTCTCCTTCCCGAGGCCGCCGCCGGCGCCCCAAGCTCTCCTCTCCGTCGTGCCTCCTCCCCTCCGCACACCCGTCGCCCTTCTCCCCTCGCATCAGCGACGACCGCACCGCCTTGCATGTCTTGCTCCGGCCATGGCCACGGCGCCCGCGCCAAGACCAGCGAGCAGCTGCCCGTGTTCCACGCCCGAGGCCTCCTCCTCGACTCCTCCGCCTTTGCTCCAGCAACGGCGTCGCCATCGCCATCCGTCCTCGGGATCCTCGCAAGCGTCCAGTCGTGTCCTTGACCTTGCCTCCCTCTTCTGCGCCTCCATCACATCGCCGCCATGCTACCTTCCCCGCCACCGGCTTGCTACCTCGCCGGACCATCTACTGCCACTTCTCGGCCTCCTGCCCGAGTCCAGGCCGTCGCTGCGCCTCCTTGCCTCCTCCGCACCCCTCCATCATTCACCACCAGCAGCCTCGACGGTCAGAGCAAGCACGGTGCCACGCGCACCCTCCGCGAGCCATGGACGACGCCCCTCCAAGCCACAGTTCGGCCAACGTGCCTTCCCACCTCCTCGTCGTATTGCTGCAGCCCCGCGTTGGCTTCCCCTACTCACAGCAGCTCGTCATCTCCAGCGCGGCCCCTGCCCGAGTCAAGTGCCACCAAGTCCTGATGAATGCGCCAAGTCCTCAGCGAGACCCATTTTTCGTCAAATTCGGCTACGCGGCTATGACCTCAGATTTGGACCGCAAGCGGCAAGTACCCCGGCGTCAAGTTCGGCCAAGGAACTCCCCGGCGTCGGACCCTCTGATGAGGATTTTCTCCCCCGCTTCGGGGCCATGGTCTCCGGGTCGTCAGAGGCGGCCCTCTTCTTCCCCTTGGGAGAGGAATTGTCGGTTCCTCCCTTCGGAGCAGCCTCCTCCGAGGAGGCCATAGTTTCCTTGTCCTTCCCCTTACTTCTCTCCAAAGGCATTATCTTCAACATCCTGACAAGCACGGGATCCGGCCTGATTTCGGGAAGGGGAGCCGGACACCTGATCAGCTTTGCCTTCGTTATCCACTCCTGTTTAAAGGGACAGCTCTTTTAGGAGCAAGTTTATGACGATTATATGGATAGTAGGTCCGGGCACAAGGTTACTTACTTCGGTATCCGGGCGATTGCAGCTTAGGCCTGCGTCCTCGGTCAAATCCGGACACATCATTTGTGATCCGAAGAACGGTTTATACATCTCCACGGGCGTTGCGCCCATAAAATGATGGAGAGCTCGTGGTCCCTCCGGATTAAACTCCCACAGACGAAGGGAGCTACGTTTGCCGGGCAGTGTTCGACGAATCAGCATGACCTGCGTCACCTTGACCAGGTTGAGGTCTCTTTCTAAGAGATCCTTGATGCGGCCCTGCAACAAGGGCACGTCTTTGGTTAACCCCCAATCTAATCCTTTGTTGACCCATGACGCTAGCCGTGATGGGGGACCCGAGCGAAAGGCAGGAGGCGCCGCCCACTTGGCGCTCCTGGGAGCGGTGATATAGAACCATTCCCGTTGCCACAAGCCGAGCTCCTCTTGAAAGGAGCCCTCGGGCCATGGAGCATCAGCATTCTTACTTATGGCAGCGCCTCCGCACTCTGCGTGCCGTCCCTCGATCATCTTCGGCTCCATTCCAAAAGTCTTGAGCCATAATCCGAAGTGAGGAGTAACACGGAGGAACGCTTCGCACACAACGATGAATCAGGAAATGTGGAGGATGGACTCCGGAGCTAAGTCATGAAATTCCAGCCCGTAATAAAACAGCAGCCCCCTCACGAAGGGATCCATCGGGAAGCCTAACCCCCGAAGGAAGTGAGACATGAACACTACGCTCTCACCGGGCTGGGGATTGGGAATAGCCTGCCTTTGAGCAGGCAACCTATGCGAAATTTCGGCGGTCAAGAACTTAGCCTCTCTCAACTTTAGCACGTCCTCCACCATGACGGAGGAGGGCATCCATCGGCCTTGAAGGTCGGAACCGGACATTGTCGAAGGTCTGAGGCGCCTGGAATCTGAAGCCTTGGGTGTTGGAACTCGAGGCGACGGGCGAACTTATTTTGGGATTGGAGAAAAGGAGTAAGGCCCTGGTCCCTTTATAAGAGGTTGAATACCAGGAGCCCTCCCCGTAACCGTTTGGGACTCGCCTTTAATCGAGAAAACATGCTAACGGGCACGATTGGATTACCCACGTCCGTATTGATGAGAATCCCGTAAAAGGGGGGCACACGATCTCTGCTTTGCCAAGACGTGCCAAGGAAACCGCCTTGCAAAACACGCTGAGGTGGAAGAGTGAAAACGATTCGAGTGAAGGACTTGGCTGTAGTGTGATGACACATTGCGGAATACGTCAGCAGATTTGATTTGTGTTAATATTATTCTCTCTATGGCAATATGTGGAAGCTTATTTTTGTAGAACCGGACACTACTCTTGGTGTTTACAATCTTCTATGAAGGACTTGGAGGAGGAACCCGCCTTGCAATGCCGAAGACAATTTGCGCGCCGGACTCGTCGTCATTGAAGCCTGGTTCAGGGGCTACTGAGGGAGTCCTGGATTAGGGGGTGTTCGGGTAGCCGTACTATACCTTCAGCCGGACTCCTGGACTATGAAGATACAAGATTGAAGACTTCGTCCCGTGTCCGGATGGGACTTTCCTTGGCGTGGAATACAAGCTTGGCAATGCGGATATTCAAGATCTCCTACCATTGTAACCGACTCTATGTAACCCTAACCCTATCCCGTGTCTATATAAACCGGAGGGTTGTAGTCCGTAGGCAATCAACTCCATACACAACAATCATACCATAGGCTAGCTTCTAGGGTTTAGCCTCCTTGATCTCGCGGTAGATCTACTCTTGTACTACCCATATCATCAATATTAATCAAGCAGGAGTAGGGTATTACCTCCATCGAGAGGGCCCGAACCTGGGTAAAAAACATCTTGTCCCTTGTCTCCTGTTACCATCCGGCCTTGACGCACAGTTCGGGACCCCCTACCCGAGATCCACCGGTTTTGACACCGACACTTGGGTTCCTTCACTGGAGCGGCAACTGGTTTGCCATCCATGAAGTTTCCCTTCTAGACCTTGCCCTTCTTGAAACCAGTGGTCTTGTTAAACCATCAACACTTGATGCTCCTTCTTGATTTCTACCTTTTGCGGTCTTAAGCACCGTGAATAGCTCCGGGATCAACTCCATCCCTTGCATGTCATAGTTCATCACGAAGATCTAGTAGCTTAGTGATAGTGGCTAGAGAACTCTATCAATCACTATCTTATCTGGAAGTTTAACTCCCACTTGATTTAAGTGATTGTAGCACCCAGTCATTCTGAGAACATGCTCACTAGCTGAGCTATTCTCCTCCATCTTGTTGGCAAAAGAACTTGTCAGAGGTCTCACACCTCTCAACACGGGTATGAGCCTGAAATCCCAATTTCAGCTCTTGGAACATCTCATATGTTCTATGGCGTTCAAAACGTCATTGGAATCCCGATTCTAAGCCGTAAAGTCTGGTGCACTAAACTATCAGGTAGTCATCAGAATGTGTCTGTCAGGTGTTCACAACATCCACAGACGACGTTGTAGGGGTTTGCACATCGAGTGGTGCATCAAAGACGTAAGCCTTCTGTGTAGCAGTGAGGACACTTCTCGGACTACGGACCTAGTCCGCATCATTGCTTACAATATCTTTCAACTTAATCTTTCTCCAGAAACATATTGAAACAGGGAGCTACAACGTGAGCTATTTATCTACAACATATTTGCGAAGACAATTTATACTATGTTCATGATAATTGAGTTCATGTAATCGAATTAATTTAATGAACTCCCACTCAGATAGACATCCCTCTAGTCATCTAAGTGAAACATGATCCGAGTCAACTAGGCCGTGTCCGATCATCACGTGAGACGGACTAGTCAACATCGGTGAACATCTTTATGTTGATCGTATCTTCTATACGACTCATGCTCGACCTTTCGGTCTTCTGTGTTCCGAGGCCATGTCTGTACATGCTAGGCTCGTCAAGTCAACCTAAGTGTATTGCGTGTGTAAATCTGTCTTACACCCGTTGTATTCGAACGTTAGAATCTATCACACCCGATCATCACGTGGTGCTTCGAAACAACGAACCTTCACAACGGTGCACAATTAGGGGGAACACTTTCTTGAAATTATTACGAGGGATCATCTTATTTAAGCTACCGTCATTCTAAGCAAATAAGATGTAAAACATGATAAACATCACATGCAATCAAATAGTGACATGATATGGCCAATATCATCTTGCTCCTTTTGATCTCCATCTTCGGGGCTCCATGATCATCGTTGTCATCGGCATGACACCATGATCTCCATCATCGTGTCTTCTTGAAGTTGTCTCATCATCTATTACTTATACTACTATGGCTAACGCTTTAGCAATAAAGTAAAGTAATTATATGATGTTTATGTTGACACACAGGTCATAAATAAATTAAGACAACTCCTATGGCTCCTGTCGGTTGTCATACTCATCGACATGCAAGTCGTGATTCCTATTACAAGAACATGATCAATCTCATACATCACATATATCATTCATCACATCCTTTTGGCCATATCACATCACAAGGCATATGCTGCAAAAACAAGTTAGACGTCCTCTAATTGTTGTTGCAAGTTTTCACGTGGCTGCTATAGGTTTCTAGCAAGAACGTTTCTTACCTACACGAAAACCACAATGTGATATGCCAATTTCTATTTACCCTTCATAAGGACCCTTTTCATCGAATCCGATCCGACTAAAGGGGGAGAGACAGACACCCACTAGCCACCTTATGCAACTAGTGCATGTCAGTCGGTGGAACCAGTCTCACGTAAGAGTACGTGTAAGGTCGGTCCGGGCCACTTCATCCCACGATGCCGCCGAATCAAGATAAGACTAGTAATGTCAAGCAAATTGACAAAATCGACGCCCACAACAACTTGTGTTCTACTCGTGCATAGAAACTACGCATAGACCTAGCTCATGATGCCACTGTTGGGGATCGTAGCAGAAATTCAAAATTTTCTACGCATCACCAAGATCAATCTATGGAGTAATCTAGCAACGAGGGGAAGGAGAGTGCATCTACATACCCTTGTAGATCGCTAAGCGGAAGCGTTCAAGTGAACGGGGTTGATGGAGTCGTACTCGTCGTGATCCAAATCACCGATGATCCTAGTGCCGAACGGACGGCACCCTCCGCGTTCAACACACGTACAGCCCGGTGACGTTTCCTACGCCTTGATCCAGCAAGGGGAGAAGGAGAGGTTGGGGAAGACTCCATCCAACAGCAGCACGATGGCATGGTGGTGGTGGAGGAGCGCGGGACTCCAGCAGGGCTTCGCCAAGCACTACGAGAGATGAGCAGGAAGAGGGGTAGGGCTGCGCCAATAAGGGAGGAACTTCATGTGTTGGGATGCCCCTTTGCCTCCACTATATATAGGGGGAGAGGGAGGGTTGCACCCCCACCTAGAGTTTCCACCCTAGGGGTGGCGGCAGCCCCAATCCCCATCTGGGGTGGCGGCCAAGTGGGGGGAGAGGGAGGCGCACCAGGCATGGGCCTTAGGGCCCATCTGCCCTTAGGGTTTGCCCCCCCTCCTTCTCCCTAGGCGCATGGGCCTTGGTGGGGAGGCGCCCCAGCCCACCTAGGGGCTGGTTCCTTCTCACACTTGGCCCATGTATGCCTCCGGGGCCCGTGGCCCCTCCCGGTGGACCCCCGGACCCCTCCGATGGTCCCGGTACACTACCGGTGATGCCCGGAACACTTTCGGTGGCCAAAACCATACTTCCTATATATCAATCTTTACCTCCGGACCATTCCAGAACTCCTCGTGACATCCGGGATCTCATCCGGGACTCCGAACAACATTCGGTAACCACGTACATACTTTCCCTATAACCCTAGCGTCATCGAACCTTAAGTGTGTAGACCCTACGGGCTCGGGAGTCATGCAGACATGGCCGAGACAACTCTCCGGTCAATAACCAACAGCGGGATCTGGATACCCATGTTGGCTCCCACATGCTCCACGATGATCTCATCGGATGAACCACGATGTCGAGGATTCAATCAATCCCGTATACAATTCCCTTTGTCCAGCGGTATTGTACTTGCCCGAGATTCGATCGTCGGTATCCGATACCTTGTTCAATCTCGTTACTGGCAAGTCTCTTTACTCATTCCGTAACACATCATCCCGTGATCAACTCCTTGGTCACATTGTGCACATTATGATGATGTCCTACCGAGTGGGCCCAGAGATACCTCTCCGTTACACGGAGTGACAAATCCCAGTCTCGATTCGTGCCAACCCAACAGAAACTTTCGGAGATACCTGTAGTGTACCTTTATAGACACCCAGTTACGTTGTGACGTTTGGCACACCCAAAGCACTCCTACGGTATCCGGGAGTTGCACAATCTCATGGTCTAAGGAAATGATACTTGACATTAGAAAAGCTTTAGCATACGAACTACACGATCTTGTGCTAGGCTTAGGATTGGGTCTTGTCCATCACATCATTCTCCTAATGATGTGATCCCGTTATCAACGACATCCAATGTCCATGGTCAGGAAACCGTAACCATCTATTGATCAACGAGCTAGTCAACTAGAGGCTTACAGGGACATATTGTTGTCTATGTATCCGCACATGTATCTGAGTTTCCTATCAATACAATTCTAGAATGGATAAACGATTATCATGAACAATGAAATATAATAATAACTAATTTATTATTGCCTCTAGGGCATATTTCCAATAGTTGGGATATCACAATATCTCTTATTTTTAATTAATGCATCTATATACTTGGTAAAGGGTGGAAGGCTCGGCCCTATGCCTGGTGTTTTGTTCCACTCTTGCTGCCCTAGTTTCCGTCATACCGGTGTTATGTTCCTTGATTTTGCGTTCCTTACGCGGTTGGATGTTATGGGAACCCCTTGACAGTTTGATTTGAATAAAACTCCTCCAGCAAGTCCCAACCTTGGTTTTAACATTTGCCACCTAAGACTTTTTTCCCTTGAGTTCTGCAGACTCAGGGGTCATCTTTATTTTTAAACCCCTGGGCCAGTGCTTCTATGAGTGTTGGTCCAACGTGTCAGCCGCCGGTGGCCAGCAGGGGCAACTCTGGGTTGGCCTACCGGAAGTTTGGACAATCCGGTGTGCCCTGAGAACGAGATATGTGCAGCTCCTATCGGGATTTGTCGGCACATTCGGGCGGCTTTGCTGGTCTTGTTTTACCATTGTCGAAATGTCTTGTAACCAGGATTCCGAGTCTGATCGGGTCTTCCTGGGATAAGGAATATCCTTCGCTGACCGTGAGAGCTTGCCATGGGCTAAGTTGGGACACCCCATCAGGGTTTGAACTTCCGAAAGTCGTGCCCGCGGTTATGGGCAGATGGGAATTTGTTAACATCCGGTTGTAGAGAACTTGACACTTAACTTAATTAAAAGTGAATCAACCGCATGTGTAGCCGTGATGGTCTCTTCTCGGCGGAGTCCGGGAAGTGAACACGGTTCTTGTGTTATGCTTGAATGTAAGTAGTTTCAGGATCACTTCTTGATCACTTCTAGTTCACGAGCATTGCGTTGCTTCTCTTCTCGCTCTTATTTGCGTAAGTTAGCCACCATATATGCTTAGTGCTTGCTGTAGCTCCAGCCCATTACCCCTTTCCTACCTTTAAGTTTAAATAGTCTTGATCTCGCGGGTGTGAGATTGCTGAGTCCTCGTGACTCACAGATACTTCCAAATAGTTGCAGGTGCCGATGATACCAGTACAGGTGACGCAACCCAGCTCAAGTGGGATCTCGATGAAGATCTTGTTCGTTGTTTTGTTTCGTTTCTTGTTGATCAGTAGTGGAGCCCAGTTGGGACGATCGGGGATCTAGCATTTGGGGTTGTCTTATTTTATTTTGGTTCCATAGTCGGACCTTGATTGTCTTCTGGATGATGTATGTTTAACTTGTTATTTGTGTGAAGTGGCGATTGTAAGCCAACTCTTTATCCCTTTCTATTCAGTACATGGGATTGTGTGAAGATTACCCCTCTTGCGACAAACCTACCATGCGGCTATGCCTCTAAGTTGTGCCCCGACACGTGGGAGATATAGCCGCATTGTGGGTGTCACACTGCTATTTGGAAAGGACTCAAGGCTTGACTCCCTCCAGTCATCTCCTCCTCGCGATGTTGTGTTGGTAATGGGGCTCTTGTTTCTTTCTGGCATGATCAGTGGCTCAATGAGGGCAGGTTAAAGAACTTGTTTCCAGTCCTGTTCTCGTTTGCTCGACACCCCTTCTGTTTGGTTCAAGCACAATATGCAGCTGGGAGCTGGAACCTGTCTTTGCATCCCAACTTGTCGCACTCGGCGGCTCAGCAACTACATCAACTCACTCAGTTAATTGTGCCAATGACTCATGTCAGCTCCAGGCTGGATTCTCGTGTGCCCCTCTTCTCCGGGAACAAGCTGAATACGAGCCATTTCTACCAGCTGCTTAACTTCCGAGGGGTGCTTTGGGGTTTTGAGCAGTGGGTTTGGGACCCGATCATCCCACTAAAATACAGAATCTTCCTCTAGCTACTCTTCTGGGGCCGCCTCAACACTAGAGATTTCATGACCAAACAAGGCTGGGTTGCGGTGGCTCCTTCCGCTTGTTGTGACCTCTGCCTGGCCTTGGAAACAGTCCATCAAATTGTGCTACGATGTTGGTATGTTAACACAATTTGGGATAGGTTGATGGTGGCTAATCTCGCTTGCGCCTCTCCGGATATTTAGTTCTTCGTCACTCAGGCAGTTGATCAACTTCATTTCAAAAGAAAATGGAATATCGCCTTTGCGGCGTCTGTTGTTGCTTTGTAGCACGCCAGGAATGATCGCACTTTGAATAACAAGTGCTGGAGTGAGCCTCAGATCAGATCCTATGCTACTAGCATGATCCGTCTGTGGGCCAACAGAGCTTCGAAACAAGGAGATAAGGCGGACTTGTGGACATGGGCCACAATGCTTGAAGCTTATTTTCTCTTCTTGTTCCTCTCTTTGTTCTCTCTTCCTTTTCTCTCTTCAGGCTGCTTGCGGCCATGCACCTTGGTGCATCTAGCAAGCCTCTGTAACCAGCCCCAGGCTTATGCCTGTTTTGAAATATAAAGTTGGCCCGTGCCATCTTTTTCTTTTCAAAAATAAGAATTACAACCTGATTACTACCCCCTAATCATCTTTCGTAACTTGATATGAGCATGATCCCACACTGAATGGTTTTGTAACTGCTACAGTGATGTTGTAGTATGATAAAACAGATAGCTCCTAATTGTTGTCTCACACACTGGAATAGATTATAGTATGACCCACTTGACCAAACATTTATTCCTGCACTACTTTGGTGCTTCTGATCCCCTGTCCTTTTATCAAACTTTTAATTCTTTCCTAACCACATCTAGATTATTTCATGGTGGCATTTAAATTCATAGAGCAGATTTTTCTCTAACATAGGAATCTGATAAGAACAGAGACTAACCCTGAAACAAATGATGATCAACTTAACTGAAGCTAAATCCTATTTTTAACCAAGCATCAGGAACACCATAGCAACCAGTCTGAAATTACTTTGACTAAATAGCAAAACCGATCAGGATCACAGAGAGTTAACGATCAGAGAAGATCACAACCCCATCAACATGAACCAAGGATCCATTGCCCAGCGAGGTGGCAGTGATCCAGTGGCTACCTGGGATTGCAACGCAAACACGCAAGAAAAAGATCATATCACCTATGTTGGAAGACGCCCTCTCTCCACTCGCCAATTGGCTGATGCATGCAGACCGCTTCGCCCGGACCTCAACGTCCACATGCACTACGTGCGCATCTCTCCCTGCATGCTAGGGATAGCTAGCTTATCGCTTGTAACCACTCATGATCTCCCTGCTCTCTCTCTCTCTCTCTCTCTCTCTCTCTCTCTCTCTCTCTCTCTCTCTTGTAACTCTATTTGTACAGCCGGCTACAGTGAATAGAGCCGTGTGAGTGTTTTGCATAACCTAACTTGGTATCAGACGCGAGCATCTCCGATCCTCTTTTCTCTCTCCGCTTCCGCCATGAACCGCCTCTTCCGCCGCACCCGCTCGTCGGACTTCGACTCACCGGCGTCCGCGCCCTTCATCGCGGTCCCTCTCGCCACCGCCATGGCCCAGCCTGCTTCCACCACGGTCGCCGCGCCCCGCTGCGCGCCCCTCGCCGATCGCGGCAAGACACTCGTCCCCGACGGCCCGGCGGCCTCGTCCTCGTCTACCCCGGCTCCTCGGGTCCCACCATCCGCGGGTGATGACCCACAAGTATAGTGGATCTATCATAGTCCTTTCGATAAGTAAGAGTGTCGAACCCAACGAGGAGCAGAAGGAAATGATAAGCGGTTTCCAGCAAGGTATTCTCTGCAAGTACTGAAATAAGTGGTAACAGCTAGTTTTGTGATAATATAATTTGTAACGAGCAACAAGTAACAAAAGTAAATAAAGTGCAGCAAGGTGGCCCAATCCTTTTTGTAGCAAAGGACAAGCCTGGACAAACTCTTATATAGAGAAAAGCGCTCCCGAGGACACATGGGAATATCGTCAAGCTAGTTTTCATCACGTTCATAAGATTCGCGTTCGGTACTTTGATAATCTGATATGTGGGTGGACCGGTGCTTGGGTATTGTCCTTACTTGGACAAGCATCCCACTTATTATTAACCTCTATTGCAAGCATCCGCAACTACAACAAAAGTATTAAGGTAAACCTAACCATAGCATGAAACATATGGATCCAAATCAGCCCCTTACGAAGCAACACATAAGATTCGCGTTCGCAAATCAGCCCCTTACGAATCACGTTCATAAGATTCGCGTTCGGTACTTTGATAATCTGATATGTGGGTGGACCGGTGCTTGAGCATTGTCCTTACTTGGACAAGCATCCCACTTATGATTAACCTCTATTGCAAGCATCCGCAACTACAACAAAAATATTAAGGTAAACCTAACCATAGCATGAAACATATGGATCCAAATCAGCCCCTTACGAAGCAACGCATAAACTAGGGTTTAAGCTTCTATCACTCTAGCAACCCATCATCTACTTATTACTCCCTAATGTCTTCCTCTAGGCCCAAATAATGGTGAAGTGTTATGTAGTCGACGTTCACATAACACCACTAGAGGGATGACAACATACATCTCATCAAAATATCGAACGAAGACCAAATTCACATGACTACTAATAGCAAGACTTCTCCCATGTCCTCAGGAACAAATGTAACTACTCACAAAGCATATTCATGTTCATAATCAGAGGGGTATTAATATGCATATAGGATCTGAACATATGATCTTCCACCAAATAAACCAACTAGCATCAACTACAAGGAGTAATTAACACTACTACCAACCCACAGGTACCAATCCTGGACTTGGAAATAGGAATTGGATACAAGAGATGAACTAGGGTTTTGAGAGGAGATGGTGCTGGTCAAGATGTTGATGGAGATTGCCCTCTCCCGATGAGAGGAGCGTTGGTGATGATGGCGATGGTTTCCCCCTCCCAGAGGGAAGTTTCCCTGGCAGAACAGCTCCGCCAGAGCCTTAGGTTGGTTGTGCCAAGGTTCCGCCTCGTAGCGGCGGAGTTTCGTCCGAGAAGATGGCTTATTATTTTTTCCTCATCGAAAGACCTCATATAGCAGAAGATGGTCATCGGAGGGCCACCAGGGGGCCACGAGGTAGGGGGCGTGCCCAGGGGGGTAGGGCGCGCCCCCCACCCTCGTGGGCAGGGTGTGGCCCCCTGGTGAACTTCTTCTGCTGAGTATTTTTTATATATTTGGAAAACGTCTTCCGTGAAGTCTCAGGACTTTTGGAGCTGTGCAGAATAGGTCTCTAATATTTGCTCCTTTTCCAGCACAGAATCCCAGCTGCCGACATTCTCCCTCTTTATGAAAACCTTGTAAAATAAGAGAGAATAGGCATAAGTATTGTGACATAATGTGTAATAACAGCCCATAATGCAATAAATATCGATATAAAAGCATGATGCAAAATGGACGTATCAGCGGGCATCCTCTAAACCGCGGGCATCACTGTCGTTCCCCGCCTCGCACTGGGCGGCTCCGGTGGCATTGTCATCCCGCACCGCGGGCTTGGTGCCTCCGACGCCGGCCCCTCTTCCGTCGCCGGCCTACCGCCCTCCATCGGGCACTACTTCACCGGCAAGCTTCAGCTCGAGTCCGGTAACTACTCCCGGTGGCGACAACTTTTCTATATCATCTCTTGCAAACATGAAGTGCAGCACCACCTTGATGTCGCCACCGCGCCGCTGGATCATAGCGCCATCTGGCGTAATGATGATCTGACCATGGTGTTGTGGATGTACAGCATGGTCGCCGAAGAACTCATGGACGTGGTGGCGACCCCCGACAGCTCCGCCTACGGCATCTGGACGTAGCTCCACCTCCTCTTCATGGACAACCAGCCGGGGCACGCCGTCGTCCTTGGCGCGAAGTTTTGGAACTTCGTCCAGGGCGATCTCTCCATCGCCAAATACAGTCGGCGGTTGAAGACCTTGGCCGACGTCCTCGAGGGCATCGGCGAGCACATCTCCGACCAGGCCCTGACGCTGCAGCTCATCCGCGGCCTGAACCGCAAGTTCCAGATCATGGCCACGCTCCTTCCCATGCAGTCGTCGTTCCCCTCTGTGCAGGCGCGTTCCCGTCTTCTCATGGAGGAGATCTCGGCGAGTGAGAGGGCGCGGCTGGACGGCCGTCCCGAGATCCCGGCTGCGGCGCTCACCATCGGGCAGCCGCCGAGTGGTGGCTCCTCGTCTGACCATCGGGCCTTGCTGCTTCCCCAACTAGCGATAGAGGGCCACGCGGCCGCGGCCGTGGCCGCGGTGGCCAGTCGTCTGGCGGCGGTCCCTCTGGACGTGTCGCTCCTCTCCCTGGCCCAGCCGTGCCGATTTCCACGGGCTACTTCGCGCCCTACGACGCCCTCATCCCCAGCCTGCCTGCGCCTCGTACACCGTGGGCCGCCCCCAACGCTGCGGGCGTCCTAGGCCCGCGACCTCCTGCACCTCATCAGGCGTACCCGGTGGCCGCCCCTTCCTCGAGCGGGCCGACCTGGGAGCAGTACAATCAGCTGCAAGCTGCTCTCCAGGGTCTCTCCGTCCAGCAGCAGCAAGACGGCGGCGCGCCGGACTGGTTCCTCGACACGAGCACTATGTCTTACGTCGTTGGTAAGACGGACCTCCTCACCTCGTATGGTTCTCCTTCAGTACGTCATAACTCTGGCATCTTAGTTGGCGATGGATCTCGTTTACCCATTACAGCCATCGTTTCTACCTCCCTCTCCAACTTTTCTCTCAATGACGTACTCGTATCTCCCACTATTATTAAGAACTTAATCTATGTACGTCGTTTTACACAAGATAATTTTTGCTCCATCACGTTTGACCCCTTCGGTTTTTCCGTGAAGGATCTAGCCACGGGGAGGGTAATCATGAGGTCCAATAGCCACGGGGATCTCTACCCTTTCTTCACCAGCTCCGGCTTCCAAGCAGTGCTCTCCGCCGTCATCGATAACATATGGCATCTTCGCCTAGGGCATGCTAGTAATAAAACAGTTTCAACTTTAGCTCGTGAGTTCCTTCCAAGTTGTAATAAAGATGTGCCTAGTACCTCTGTTTGTTCATCATGGAAACTAGGCAAGCTGCCTCGACTGCCCTTTTCCCATTCAATTACTAAAACCAGTGCACCTTTCCAATTAATTCATTGTGATTTATGGACCTCGCTTGTCTATAGTTTCTCTAGTTTTCAGTACTACCTAGTGATACTTGACGACTACTCGCACTACTCTTGGACCTTCCCACTCCGAAACAAATCCGACACCGCCGACACCATTACCCGTTTCTTCACGTACGTACTCACGCAATTTCATGTCACCATCCAGTGCATGCAATGCGACAACGGGGGCGAATTCCTTACTACCTCCCTGTGTGATCTCTTCTCCCGACACGATACTTCCTTCCGCCTCTCATGCCCACACACCTCACCACAAAACGGCAAGGCCGAACGTCTCATTCGCACCACCAATGGCGTTCTCCGTGTATTACTTATTCATGCACGACTCCCACCCGCCTTTTGGGTCGAGGCTCTTCACACTGCTACCTACATCCTCAACCGGCGCCCCTCTTAAGCCATCAACTACATGACGTCTCACTTCCTTCTCCTTGGGCAGCACCCCACGTACGACCACATGCGAGCCTTCGGCTGCCTCTGTTTTCCCAACACAGTTGCAACCAGCCGGCACAAGCTCGCCCCACGATCTTCTCGTTGTGTCTTCCTCGGCTATCCGCTGGAACACAAGGGCTACCGCTGCCTGGACCTGACCACCCATAAAGTCATTATCTCTAGGCACGTCACGTTCGACAAGAGCACTTTCCCCCATTTTTCTGCCGATCACCCAACTCCCTCACCAATTCCCTCGCTCGCAGAAAATCCCAGCGTAATCTACCCCGAACTCCGTGCGCCCACAACGTCGTACCGGCCTCCTCAGCAACCCTCTCCGGGATCCGCGCCTGCCAATGGCCCACCTGATCCGCCCAGTCCCCGCACGCCCCATACCGCCACCGAACCGACCAACCCTGACCCACTGGTCCCCTCGCCCCGTGCTGCTGCTCCTCCACCAATCGCCTCGCCCCGCGCTGCTGGCTCCCCACGGGTCACATCACCCCGCGCGCCTGACTCTGCACGCACCACGACCCGCCCAGCCACGCCTGATACAGCTCCCATGCGCGCCATCTATCCCCGCTCTTCCCCCACGAGTCGTCCCCGTCCCTCCACCCATTAACCTGCATCACATGCAGACCCACGGGAAGTCCAGCTTCTCCCAGCCCAAGGCTCTCCACACCACTACTCCTCACATCAGTCCGATTCCCTCATCCTACCGGGTTGCCCGACGAGATCCAAACTGGTACGCTGCGATGCTAGAGGAATATAACGCACCGATGAAGAATGATACTTGGTGTTTACTGTCTCGTCCTGCAGGTGCAAACATCGTCACCGGCAAGTGGATATTCCGGCACAAGTTCCACCCAGATGGGACGCTTGCTCGGTACAAGGCGTGGTGAGTGCTCCGTGGTTTCACACAGCAGGCTGACGTCGACTACGCTGAGACTTTCAGTCCCGTGGTCAAGCCAGACACCATCCGGACTGTCTTGAGCATCGCTGTCGGCAAGTCGTGGCCCATCCACTAGCTCGACGTCAAGAACGCCTTCCTCCATAGTCACCTTGCAGAGACGGTCTACAGTCACCAACCGTCCGGCTTCGACGACACCATCTCGCCATCCCATGTGTGCCGGCTGAACCGTTGCCTGTACGGTCTCAAGCAGGCGCCTCGCACGTGGTTCACCACCTACCTCAGGACGCTTGGCTTCGTCGCGTCGCGCTCGGACTCATCGCTCTTCATCCTTCGGCGTGGCGCTCACCTCACCTACCTGCTCTTGTACGTCGACGACATCATCCTCACCGCGAGCTCCGCTACGGTGCTCGACTCCGTCATCCAAGCTCTTCACCGCGAGTTCTCCATGACCGACCTCGGCGCGCTCCACCACTTACTCGGCATCAACGTCACCACCACCGCGCGCGGGTTGTTCCTCTCCCAGGAACATGACTCCTTGGAGATCCCCGACCGAGCCGGCATGCTTAACTGCAAGCCCATCTCGACACCGGTCGACACATTGGCCAAGCTCTCCACCGACACCGGGCCGCTCTTCCATGATCCGTCGCTCTACCGCAGCTTGGCCGGGGCACTCCAGTACATCACGTTGACGCGTCCCGACCTCTCCTACGCCGTCCAACAGTGTTGCATGTTTATGCATGCGCCCCGCGACTGCCACTTCCAGCTCGTGAAACGCATTCTCCGGTACCTGCGCGGCACGACTCACCTCGGTCTTTAGATTCATCGCGGCGCCGGCACTGAGCTTGTTGCTTACTCCGACGCCGACTGGGCCGGCTGCCCGGACACGCGCAAGTCCACCTCAGGCTACTGCGTTTTCCTCGGCTCCAACCTTCTCACATGGTCGTCCAAGCGGCAGAGCACCGTTTCGCGATCAAGCGCCGAGGCGGAGTATAGGGCGGTGGCCAATGCCGTCGCCGAGTCGATATGGCTTCGCCAACTTCTGGGCGAACTTCATCAGCTACCGTCGCACGCCACGGTGGTCTACTGCGACAACATCAGCGCATTGTACATGTCGAGTAACCCGGTGCAACATCAACGCACAAAACACATCGAGATAGATCTTCACTTCGTGCGTAAGCGCGTCGCCCTCGGCGAGATCCGCGTCCTCCACGTGCCCACGAGCTCGCAGTTCGCGGACATCTTCACCAAGGGCTTGTCAACGGGCATCTTCCTCGACTTCTGGTCCAGCCTCAGCGTCGGTGAATCTCACGTTTCGTCTGCAGGGGGTGTTGGAAGACGCCCGCTCTCCACTCGCCAAGTGGCTGATGCATGCAGACCGCTTCGCCCAAATCTCAACATCCGCGTGCATTATGTGCGCATCTCTCCCTGCATGCTAGCTTATCGCCTGTAACTACTCACGATCTCCCTGCTCTCTCTCTCTCTTGTAACTCTATTTGTACAGCCGGCTACAGTGAATAAAGCAGTGTGAATGTTTTGCATAACCTAACTACCTAGTGTTTTTCCTCAAAATATGAAACTGAAGCTAACCCGTTTTGAAATCTTACCCAAAGGCTAAAGCCAAAAGATCTCCAAGAAAGAAATGAAATAGTGCTACAACACTAGTCTGCCATGCGAAAGAAAGAAACAAAGACGAGAAGATTAGAGCAACTCCAACGGGCCGACCCAAACGGACGGCGCTTTTGTCTGCTTTTTGTCCGTTTGGGTCGGCCCGGCGGACACAAACGTCTAGCGTTGTGTTTGGGTCGGCGCAAGCGCCCAACGCTGACCCGACCCATTTCATCGGCGCGCTAAAAAAATATTACGAGCAGTTTGAAAATATATATGCATTTAATTAAACATAAAAGCCAGCCACGAAGGCCGGTGAAAGTCCACATTACATTAATAAAAACACTAAAAACAAGACGACGCGCTGCCCTAGGCGTCCTTGTCGGAGGCGGCGTCTGCGTCGGGACCGGTGAGGTCGATCAACGTTGGCACGGGGCCGGCCCAGAGGAACGCCGTGTTCCAGACGGCGGCGATGTCGGGCTTTGCCGCCGCTGCCTGGGCCTGGCGCGCCTCCTCGTCGGCCTCGCGCTCGAGAAGAAACCCATGCTGGCGGTGGCTAGGGTTGTCACCGGCATGGGGGCAGGGGTGGTCAGATGGGGATGTGGGGCGAGTGGTAAGTGGATGAGGACGGCCCCGCTGCACGCGCGGTTTAATAAAGGACGACCGCCGTCGCTGACGCGTGGGCCCAAGGTGGACGGTCGTCATAAATTATATTGACCGTGACGGTTGGGTGGCCGCCAGATGAGGACGTGGCGGACAGCGAGAAAACGCGCGGCGCGTCCGCTTCGCGTCCGCGCCGACGCATTCCAGACGCAATTTTGCGCCGGAAATGGACCATTTTTGTTCGCGCCAACCCAAAATGATGTGGGCAGACAAAATGAGTCAGCTCATTTACCGGCCATCTATGTTCGTCTCGCTCAGGCTTCTCCTCCTCACAAGACACGGGGTTTTTGCTGGTCCTGCTGCCGAATCCCTGGCTGATGCCAGCAAGCGGAGGTGGGATGTGGTTGCGACCCGTGAATGTTCATGGTGGTTAAGTCGTGGAGATGCTGTGTCACTGTGGCAGGAGGGCAGGATCGACGCAGCTTTTCCAGTTTTGAGCTTTCTGATGAACTGTCTCCTTTTTCTCTTTTCGTTTCCCTCCCTCCCTCCAAATGCGGCTACCTTTCTTGCATTCGAGTTTCTTGCGGTTTCGTCATGGAGGCAGAATTACCATGTCGTTCGGACTACGGAATCAAGATCAACTGCAGTTTATTTTCAAATTGTGTGCACAGGGAACTACCACTCCTCCTTAAAGATTCAGAAGATTGGCATCGCTCCTGGCTTGGGGTGCAGTGGTGCACAGAAAAAACGTAGTGATTGCACACAAGAAAATCATGTGCGTACATGCTACAGTTGAAATGAACAAATTCAAATCCGGTCCAAGTTCATACAGAGAGTCTAAACCCCAAAGCTGCTGCATGCTACAAATAGACAGGCAGTCTAAACCCCAACTGAACAAGACAACAACAAAATGGTAAGTTAAACTTGTACCCAAGTACAGACATACTGGCAAATTGAGACTGAAACCCATTACGACAGGCCCTTCCAAATTTCTAGCTTAGAGTAGCAGAGTAAGAGCTAAGCAAAACGGCGCATCTCCAGACTCCAAAATCATCCGTCTTCGATCCTTCGGCAGGCGAATCCACACATGCGCGGCGCACCTAGGCACCATCCTCCACAGCCGCGTGGCACTGACGGAAACGACGAGAGCAAGTTCATTAGCGCCCAAATCAAGCCCAAACTTGAGAAAGAAGAGAACAGACGGGCACAGCGCAAAGACTCACCAGCAGACGGATCCTGTAGGGCTTGAGCGCGAGCTCCACGAAGCACGCGGCGGCGCCCACCGCGTACCAGCGCCGGGCCGCCAGCGTCCGCGCCCGAGCGGCCTTCCTCGCGAAAAGACAGGCCAGGTTGATCTGGGAGAGCACGCACATCATCACGAAGTGGTTGCTGCAGAACAAGACGTGCAGCCGGGCAGTGCCGTCGGGCGCCATGGAGACCGCCGCCGCCGCCGTGAGCAGCAGCAGCAGCATGGCCAGCACCGGCACCGCCATCTGGACGATCTTGGCCTGCAGAAAAGCATGGCGTGCAGAGTCAGATGGAGAGATGGAGCGAACGCAAGAACACGTTGGCAGAGGAACTCGAGAGCGATTAAGAGCATGCGTGTGGGAGTATTTTTTTGACCTGGTTCCGCCTCGCTCGATCAGCTCCTGCAGCACCCAGCAGATTGCGGCCTTCAAAGTTCAGATAAGAAACAATAAGATGATCAAATCTTTGTGGCATGACAAGGAAATAGCAGAGCAAGATCATAAAGGCGAAACTTCGCGAGCTGCCACTGCTCGAAGAAAAGGCCAAGAAACCCCCAATTGAGCCTTTGCCATGGAAAATCAGAGGGAATGCGACCAGTTTTGAGCTGACCCGAACGCGGAAGATCCCCCAAAAGAAACAAGATTGCTCTACGGTGAGGAAGACGGAGAAAAAGAAACCAAGCAAGAACATTCATCTGGAGATCTTAAGCACAAATTTCCAGCAGAATAGTAAGTAGAACACGCTATCAGCAGGAAAAACCAAGGACGATTAATCAAGAGAGATGGGTCATAAATGCAAGCATACCATCCATCTCTCTAGCACCACTCTTTTCCCAGACCACGGAGAGTTTTGGAGATATTGGCGGGCTCTGGATGAAACAGCGATGGAGCTTTTTGGAGCGAAATTGCCGTGGGGTTGGCGCCTACTTTATATGCAGCATACGCAGTCGTGGAAGAGGAGGAGGCACGCGGTCGTGGCTTGGTCTCCACATTGGTCAAGGCGTATGCATGGACGAGTGGCAGCATTTTCAGTCTGTAGGGAGCAGCAGACGCAGCTTTTTCAGGTTTCCGTTTCTTCATTTCAGAGCTCAACTGCCACCTTTTTAGTTTGAAATAGTTTGAACAGACGATAGGAACGGACAAGAGTATCGCTGCCCTTGGCGCGAAACCGCCGGTGGAAGGCAAAGCCATCGGTCTCGGGTTGCAAAATATCGGCTGACAGAATTTTTTAAACCGCGGAACTGAAAACGCGTTTTTGAGTTCGTGAAAAACATATTTTAAGAATTGATTTAAGCTGCGGCTGAATAAACCTCTCAAACTTAAATAGTAAAACCAAATATCCGCTTATATTTTTACCTCGCGCCTTCTTTTTCCTCTCACCCGTGTCCACAGTCAGCTAGAGATGCTCTGAACACGGCCAGCACGGGGACGCGCGAGTCGTTGCGGAGCACGAACCTAGGCTTAGCCCCTGCTCCACTGCGGCTGGTACTGCTGCTGCTTCCCGCCGTGCTGCTGGTGTGCACGCGCTGACGCCGTCATGGCCATGGCAAGCTCAGGCGGTGGAGGTCGAGGGAGACGAGCACAGGAAGGGACGCACGGGGCGGCGGCCGGGATGGGCAGGGCGGCGGCCAGGAGCGGTAGGGCAACGACGGCCCGGACGGGTGGGGCGGCTTCTCGGATGAGCAAGGCGGCGTCCGGGGACGAACGACCGGCGGCCCGGACGGGTGGGGCGGCTTCCCGGATGAGCAGGGCGGCGGACGGAGACGGACGGGTGACAGCCCGGACGGGTGGGGCGGCGGCCGGGGACGGATGGGCGGCGGCTGGGAGCAAGCCATGAAGATTCCGATGGCAGTTGGACTCCTGCCAACTGTCTTTCGCATATACACCTTCAGGTTGGCTCCGAAATCCTTATTTTCACATGTTCGGTAGGATGTTTTTAGCATAAACGTTTTGAGAAGACTGATAAATACCACTTAAATGTGGCATTGGTTGGTTATATCAGAAAAATAATCTTCATGTAGATGAAGCATTAAAATATTTTGATTTTGAATCAATTGACAAAACACATAGTGATGTATGGGTCCGATGAACAAACCAGAGCGCGGTGATTTATTATACTTCAATAATAATTTGAGTAAATATGATTTATTTGATATAAATCTGAAATATTTGAAAGGTTCAAAAGAAATTCACAACGAAGATAAGAATCATTGTGACAAAGATCTTCATGAATGAAGATCTAAGTCATGAGTTTAGCAAAATACTTAGATAATTATGAAATTATTTATTACTAACATGTTTTTATTAATTTTGGGGAAATACACTTGAAACAACAACAAATACACCGAACAGAGCACCGTCTTATAGTATGTCAAGACAACACCATATGAGTTATGGAGTACATAATCCACACAAATGCTAATTTTTAGATGTTCCCAGAACATAATTGGATATTCCTTCTATCAAAAGTTCAAAGGCATAGTGTTTGTCATAAAGAATGAACACTTTCTCGAGAAGTAGTTTTCTCGCTAAAGAAGTAAGTGAGAGGACAGTGCAACTTGAAAATATTATCGAATCTCTGTTGGAAGTAAGCAGGATTAACAAACCAGAAGTTGTTCCAAAAGTTGCCTGCACAACTGAGTCATAAATTACTACACTAGTTGTAAAAATTCTAGTTAAAGCTTGCAACTGAACAAAAAATGTTCCCAAAGTTCCCTGCACAACTGAGCCATAAGTGGGCCGGACTATCCAGACGATTGAATTTTCGAAGCCTGTTGGGCGCCCATTTGATGTTCGAACACGCCCGGGTGTATGAGGAAGAAATGAGCTTCGACCTTGAAGACAATCTTAATCATTCGTTGATTCATTTATATGCACTGTAGCACGTCGCAACACACGGGCATTTTACTAGTAAGTCTCATAAATCCAGATTGTAGTTTCTTAAAAAGGCTAAAAATTCATCTCACCCATTATTTATGCAGAAGGTAATTACCGAGTTAACTAGTGAAAAATCATGCGAAAATCATCATAAACCATTGGGCAGCGCACACATGATACCCCACACACTCGTCTCCAAAGATGGCCTCATCGCGACGGCACACATGCATCATCGTCATCACTCCTCCCTTAGAAAACGTCATCACCATCTTAAACCCTGATCAAACGACTCCAACTTCACCATACCCAACCCACACTTTGGAGCCTGTGTGGAGTTATATGAAGATCCATGCAAGAACACATCCACTTGAGACCAGACAGCGCAACTCCGACTCTGATGGAAAATTACAAAGGACAAACTAGGCAATATTGGCGCCACAGAAGATCACCAGTGGACCACTTGCTGCATGTCATCGTACGCCACCGAGACCCCGCCATTGGAGCTTGGACTTCACGACAACAAACAATTTGAGGCAATCCACATGACAAGTTAGAGAAGATCCGACTAACATCACTCCCCCCATCATCATTGCTAGAGAAGCCTCGATGCCAATACCGCCGCCATCCACTGGTCCCGCTCGTCAATGCCAATCTCCAAAGATGAAGCCCCTAAGAGGGAATATGGCATCAATGCGTTGTCATCATCCGATCACACAAGATCAAGGGTTTCCCCTGTGACGGTGTCCTGGACTAGGGGTACTTGTAACGCCCCGGATGTAACTTGTCATATTTGTACTCTGACTCTTGTCATTCTTGGCTCTAAGTTATGAGATTCCCTCGTGGTTGGGTTTTGTATTCGTTTTGCATTTTGCCCATGTCATGCATTTCATATCATGTCATTATGTGCATCTCATTTTGCATACGTGTTCGTCTCATGCATCCGAGCATTTTTCCCCGTTGTCCGTTTTGCAATCCGACACTCCTATGTCCTCCGGCGCCCCCCTTTTCCCTCTTTTCGTGAGCAGGTGTTAAACATTCTCAGAATAGTCCGAGATTTGCCAAGCGGCCTTGGTTCACCACTGGTAGACCGCCTGTCAAGTTTCGTGCCATTTGGAGTTCGTTTGATACTCCAACGGTTAACTGGGAAACCGTAAAGGCCTCGTGTGTGTTGCATCCCAACAACCCTCCAAGAAAGCCCACAAACCCATCCAAACCCCCTCCATCCTCTCGGCCATTCGATCATGATCGCGTGGTCGAAAACCGCACTCCATTTGGACACTCCTACCTCCTCCTAGCTGTAAATATCTGCCCCTCCCGGATTTTTCGCTCAGATGAAACCCTAGCCTAGCCCCTCGCCGCCCCCGGACACGTCCAGATCTCACCGGACGAAAATCACCGCCGCCCCGCACCTATCCCATGCCGCCACGTGTCGCCACCGCGCCGTCCCCGCCGCCAGACCGTGAGCCCGCGTCGGGCCCGCCGAGCCCATCCGCCGGCGCCCCGCGCCCGCGCCTCCTCCTTGCTGCCGTCCGCCACCCGCTCC
>NC_041382.1:173021638-173036381 GCF_002162155.2 Triticum dicoccoides | reverse complement strand
GAACGCCGCCGCCCCGCCGTCTCGGTCGCCACTGGAGCCCGCGAGCGCCGGCGAGCTCCGCCGCCCGGAAGCCCGTCGTCGACCGCCCCGTCCGGATCCACCGCGGGGTGGATCAGATCAGATCCACCCGCGCGACCATCCAAACGCCCCGCCGTCCTGCTCCGCTCCGTACCGGGATCTCCCCATCCAACTTCGCGTGAGGTGAAATATGGCCAAGTCCCCGTAATTTTTGCATTCTGGTGCCATGTTCATCATGCCATACCTCTGTGACCGTAGCTCCGTTTTGTGCGTGCATTATATCAAAATGTTCATCATGATGTGCTCTTCATTTTGTTCCATTGTGCCATGCTTGTTTGAGTCCATCTTGATGCCCAAATCGTTGATGCAAGAGTGCTATAAATTGTTAGATGCCGATTCTTATTAGAGTATGAGGATTTGTCATTTTTGCTACAATTATTGTGTGCTGCATATGGGCATGAGCTCTACATGTATTTTGGTCTATGCCATGCCATCTTTACAGGGGTGTATGCCGTGTATTTTTATGATCAATGTGGTGACTAGCACAAGCATGCAAAATAGCTCTCGTGATATTGCTGATTTCAGGGACTTAGGATTTTACTAAGTCTTTGCTCTGCTGTTATTTTTATGCCATATGTTCATGTTGCTACAGTGAGATCCATGCTTCTTTTGAGTTGCTTCAGTAAGGATGATTTGGACATATGGTTGTGCTCTATCCATACATGCCCCTGTTTGCAATTATGGAATGCTCTAGCATGTTTTAATCTTGCTCTACTTTTGCTATAAAATGTTCCTGGCAGATTGTTTACGTGTTAATCAATTTTGCCAAGGTTGTTATAGTTGATCCATGCATGCTATAAACTTGTTCTTGCCATGGTTAGCTTCATGAACATGCCATCTTGCTGTAGTTATTCTTAGTTTGTCATGCAATGCCTTGTGATGAGTGAATCGAGCTCGCAAAGATGCCTTCATAATTCTGTTGATGCCATGCTCTGTTTTCTGCTAAGTTTGAATCTGTTAACAAAACTTGCTATGTTTACATGGGTGCCATCATATTTTTTGTGCCCTTTTTGCTCATAGTCAGTAAGGGACTTTTGTTCTATGCTTTGATTAGATTCATGACATGCCTTTGTTTGCTATGATACGTTCCTGTAGCATGTTGTTTGCTATATCTAAACATGTCTTCCTGATGTTAATTCCTGGCATGTTGTTATTTTCACTAAGTCTGTGATGCTGATATCTTTTGCATTTTTGCCATGCTTGTTTGAGCCTTCTCTGGTGTGATTTAGCAGTAGCTCAGTGTTAATCTTTTGTCAAGCATCTTTAGTAGATCACTGCCATGTGCTTGGTTGCTATGATAGAGTGTAGTAGCTTAGTTTCTCGTTGCATGCTAAGTAGCATTGTGCTATTAATAGCAGAATTGTGCCATTATTGTTTTGCTTGCCATTTGCAAATCGTGCATCTGATTCCGGTGATCTTTATATTGATTTCGACCGAAATCATCTCATCTTTCCAGCGGCACACTTGGTTTGCCAAGTTGAGACCTGGTTCAATCTTTCCCTTCCGAATCACGCATATGCATTGCATATCACATCTCGCATATCATGACATGTTTTGCATCATGTTGTTTGCGCATTGCACCATGATTGATTGTCAGTTCCTTTGATTGTGTTCTTGTCTTGGGTAGAGCCGGGAGATGAGTACGTGATCGAGGAACCTGTTGAGTATGCTTACGAGGATCAAGCTTTCGTCAACTCTGAGAACTTTGCAGGCAAGATGACCATACCCTCTAAATCACTTCTATCTTTGCTTGCTAGTTGCTCGCTCTATTGCTATGCTGCGTTACCTACCACTTGCTATATCATGCCTCCCATATTGCCATGTCCAGCCTCTAACCCATATTGTCCTAGCAAACCGTTGTTTGGCTATGTTACAGCTTTGCTCAGCCCCTCTTATAGCGTTGTTAGTTGCAGGTGAAGATGAAGTTTGTTCCATGTTGGAACATGGATATCGTTTGGGATATCATTATTATTGTATCTTGTTTACTTTAATGCACCTATATACTTGGTAAAGGGTGGAAGGCTCGGCCTTATGCCTGGTGTTTTGTTCCACTCTTGCCGCCCTAGTTTCCGTCATACCGGTGTTATGTTCCTTGATTTTGCGTTCGTTACACAGTTGGGTGTTATGGGAACCCCTTGACAGTTCGCTTTGAATAAAACTCCTCCAGCAAGGCCCAACCTTGGTTTTACCATTTGCCTACCTACCACCATATACCTTCCCTTGGGTTCTGCAGACTCAAGGGTCATCTTTATTTTAAACCCCCCCGGGCCAGTGCTCCTCTGAGTGTTGGTCCAAAACGAGTAGACTATGGGGCCACCTCGGGGCAACTTGAGGTTTGGTTTTACTCATAGGATGTCTCATCTGGTGTGCCCTGAGAACGATATACGTGTGACTCCTATCGGGATTTGTCGGCACATCGGGCGGCTTTGCTGGTCTTGTTTTACCGTTGTCGAGATGTCTTGTAATCGGGATTCCGAGTCTGATCGGGTCGTCCTAGGAGAAGGAATATCCCTCGTTGACCGTGAGAGCTTGTGATGGGCTAAGTTGGGACACCCCTGCAGTGTTTTGAACTTTCGAAAGCCGTGCCCGCGGTTACGGGCAGATGGGAATTTGTTAATGTCCGGTTGTAGATAACTTGACACTTTACTTAATTAAAATGAATCAACCACGTGTGTTGCCGTGATGGTCTCTTTTCGGCGAAGTCCGGGAAGAGAACACGGTCTCATGTTATGCTTGAAGGTAAGTAGCTTCAGGATCACTTCTTGATCATTATTAGTTTCTCGATCGTGCTTTGCTTCTCTTCTCGCTCTCTTTTGCGTAAGTTAGCCACCATATATGATGTGCAGCTCCACCTCACTACCCCCTTTCCTACCTTTAAGTTTAAATAGTCTTGATCGCGAGGGTGTGAAATTGCTGAGTCCCCGTGACTCACAGATACTTCCAAACAGATGTAGGTGCCGATGATGCCAGTGCAGGGGACGCTACCGAACTCAAGTGGGAGTTCGATGAGGATTCGGGACGTTACTATGTGTCTTTTCCGGATGATCAGTAGAGGAGCCCAGTTGGGGCGATCGGGGATCTAGCATTTTGGGTTGTCTTTATTTATTTTGGTTCCGTAGTCGGACCTTGATTATATTCTGGATGATGTATGATATATTTATGTATTGTTTGAAGTGGCGATTGTAAGCCAACTCTTTATCCCTTTCTTATTCAGTACATGGGATGTGTAAAGATTACCCCTCTTGCGACATGCCTACTGTGCGGTTATGCCTCTAAGTCGTGCTCCGACACGTGGGAGATATAGCCGCATCGTGGGTGTTATAGTACTCACCACGTCGTCTCCCGATCAGTTAGATTGGGACGAGGACCTGCATGGCCGTATACTCATGGGCCAGTTCGGACAACCAATGTATACACGAGGAGGATTCCACAAGACTTGGTGATCAAGACAAGGACTCCTCCCCACCGGCATATTCGATTAGGACTCTTGTTATCCTAGGCCTCCGGTGCATTATATAACCGAGGTTGGGCTAGTTGATAGATATATGCTAGATCATTATGATATTACTCATCATACCTCTAGGGTTTAGACCACAATATATGATCTCAAGGTAGATCAACTCTGTACTTGATACTCCACTGATAAAAACAAGAGCGGGACGTAGGGTTTTACCTCCATAGAGAGGGCCCGAACCTGGGTAAAAACACTGTGTTCATCATCCCTGTTACCATGGATCCTAAACCCACATTTCGGGACCCCCTACCCCGAGATCTGCTGGTTTTGACACCGACAATGGTGCTTTCATTGAGAGTTCCGTTGTGTGATCGACAAAAGGATCAATGGCTCGCCTGTAGATGAACTGCCACGTCGACGTCTTTGTCGCCGCCTCGACTAATCACCTTGGCTTGACCGAGGACTGTGCCCTACCTCCAATAATCATGTTTGGACGAGGGCCTTCATCAACATCAACTCTGATCTCTATCAAGATCATGGAGGAATCATCCATGGAGCTCGGGGGCTCGACATCAACATTGCCCTTGGGCGACTATGCTGTTTTTCCAAACAACAAACTTGTATCCGCTGCCACCACCTCCTCGAGCATCGCTTTGACGATTCCTTCGGTGGAATTTTGCGAGATTAAGTCCACAACAACCATGCAAAATTTCGTCGAGTTCCGATGGAGGAATATCTGGCAATCTACGATATACTGGAGCCCTGCCAAATCTGGACGGGAATCTGGACGAGTTTAGGGCATGGTCTCCAGAGCCCAGCTCGGAGATCCTTTGGAAGATCCAACCGTTTCTCTTCTGCGGAATTCCCATATCTACCACACCTCCAAATTTCAGCTTGATACGACGGTTCAAACTCCGGGAACCTTCCGATGAGTGGACCAATTTTCGGATCTATTTTCTGCGCGAATACGAATCCGGCCCGAGTTCATGTTTCTTCATGAACGGGATATTGGACAACCCTTTTGAAGGAATTTTTTCTAGGGTATTGTGCGTTGTTTTTAAACACGTACCCATAAAATTTTAAATCTCCTCCGAGGTAATCTTCACCGTTACGTTGGTGTCAAACCAGTCCGGCAATAATATTGCTCCACGACTGCCAACCTGCGCTAGACACGTCACCGCTTTTGTGAGCTGAGCTCAACTTCTTCAGATCATCATCTCGGCAAGCCGAACAAGAGTTCAGCATCGCGAAGGATAAATCATCACCAACATCGCTGCCCCACGGATTACACGGAGCGGGCACACCGGCATCGCCACATGGTCACTTCATCCAGCTGGCATTGACCGCGTCATAAGTCACGACCTGTGTCGACATGGCCGCACTGTTGCTTCTTCAAGCCGATGTCCATCACGCCGAACTGCTTCAACACCTCGGCTGACATGGCGGCTGCAACGTCTCATCATCGACCTGCTCCGTCACCTCGGATGGACCGGGGACTTGGCTATTTCTTAATCAACATACTCCAGTGACTTAGGCGTCACCAGCCGACTAGCTTCATCACGTTAGCTGGAGCGAGGGCTTTGTCTTGGCAAGCCAACCTTTGCCAGCATCGCCATGCCGCCGCTTTATCACCCATCAGGCAATGGGTGTGTGCATCAAGTCCCAATTTTGGGAGTCACCTTTCTTCGGATTGCTACAACAAATAAACCAGGTGCTATTTATCCTAGTAATTTTTGCTTGTTTGGGTTTATTTTTCTCAAGGAATTATTACTCTGGTTTGTTCCATCATCTGTACACGGGTCTATCAAATGGTGGCCGCATTAACGATGGTCACATGGTGGTTCGGTCAGTTTTCGTACATAGTTCGGCGAACGCTGCATCCGAAACTCGGACGACCTGTGAAGTCAGGCTTTGCCATGCCTTTACCGCATCACACTGACGCCTTGGATCGACATTGACTTTGGCGCCAGGCCACATATCTTTAAATGAATTATCTTTCGTAAATTAATTATGCGAGGATTTTTATATATTTATATTATTGTTGTTCACCTGCACTATTTTACATGTGCAGGTAATGGACTTCGACTATGTCACGTGGTCTCTTTGACAAGCCGACGTCGTCGTCCCAATCGGCATAAATCGGCTCGCGCGATCACCTTGTTGGTCGTGTTGTCATACCAACGTGTTCGGTTGCCTCGGGGACTTCGACATCGTTGAGAGAGCTCAACCTCATCGAGTATTCGGCACACGATCCATATTTATTTTATTACTCACTTTGCATAAATTATTAATCATACAACTAATTTTTTTAATTTATTATTATTACTATTATCTCTGGTTTGCACTATTTTTTGTGCACATGTAAATGATCCGGGTCAGGCAGTGTTGTCACCTCAGCATACTGACATACCACGTCACCTCGGATGGACGGGGGGCTTCGTCATCACTTCATTAACCCACGCCGGGGACTTCGGCGTCACACTGCCGGCCTGCTTCATCGCCTCGATCGTACTAGAGGTTCCACCTCGCCATTTGGTCGTGCTACGTCGCCACTTCAGAGTGCCGAGATCTTCGCTCCGCCACCTCGGGACCTCGCCACCTTGTCCCGCATCAAGCTCGGACCGCGTCATCAACACCGAGCACATTAACCAGCTAAGTCGCTTTCATGCTCAAAAACTTTTAGTTTTAAATTTTGTTTGGTTCGACCAAGCATTATACTTTTTTGGCAAATAATTGTTTGTGAAAAACTTCCTTGTCAAAACTTTGTTTGTGACACACAAATTCAAATAACCCGTTTACTTGGGGGCTTCCTTTAAGAAGTCTTTCCTCTTGCATATGATTATACTTGTATGGCTTCGTTCCTTGTTCGTGTATTACGCCACAATATGCACCATGTTGACTTAAGTGTTCCACAAGCTGGGTTGCCTTGCTCCTGTGTTTACCCCTACATTCCCGATTGTTCAGCTAGGGAGTAAAGGAAGCACCTTTGCGATTGTTTCTACCTCTTGAGCACATTGTTCGTTTTCCCTTGAAGAGGAACGGGTGATGCAGTAAAGTAGCGTAAGTATTTCCCTCAGTTTTTGAGAACAAAGGTATCAATCCAGTAGGAGACCATGCTCAAGTCCCTCGTACCTACACAAACAAATAAGAACCTCGCAACCAACGCGATAAAGGGGTTGTCAATCCCTTCGCGGTCACTTACGAGAGTGAGATATGATAGAGATGATAAGATAGTATTTTTTGGTATTTTTATGATAAAGACTAAAAGTAAAGAAAGCAAAATAAACAATAATGGAAATAATGGTAGATTAATATGATAGAGAATAGACCCGGGGGCCATAGGTTTCACTAGTGGCTTCTCTCAAAAGCATAAGTATTACGGTGGGTAAACAAATTATTGTCGAGCAATTGATAGAATTGAGCATAGTTATGAGAATATCTAGGTATAATCATGTATCTAGGCATCACGTCTGTGACAAGTAGACCGACTCCTGCCTGCATCTACTACTATTACTCCACACATCGACCGCTATCCAGCATGCATCTAGAGTATTAAGTTCATAAGAAGAGAGTAACACTTTAGGCAAGATGACATGATGTAGAGGGATAAGCTCATGCAATATGATATAAATCCCATCTTTTTATCCTCGATGGCAACAATATAATATGTGTCGTTTCCCCTACTGTCACTGGGATCGAGCACCGCAAGATTGAACCCAAAGACAATCACTTCTCCCATTGCAAGAAAGATCAATCTAGTAGGCCAAACCAAACTGATAATTCTAAGAGACTTGCAAAGATAACCAATCATACATAAAAGAATTTAGACGAGATTCAAATATTGTTCATAGATAATCTTGATCATAAACCCACAATTCATCGGATCTCGACAAACACACCGCAAAAGAAGATTACATCGAATAGATCTCCAAGAAGATCAAGGAGAACTTTGTATTGAGATCCAAAGAGAGAGAGAAATCCATCTAGCTACTAGCTATGGACCCGAAGGTCTGAAGTAAACTACTCACACATCACCGGAGAGGCCATGGAGTTGATGTAGAGGCCCTCCGTGATCGATGCCCCCTCCGGCGGAGCTCCGGAAAAGGCCCCAAGATGGGATCTCTTGGGTACAGAAGGTTGCGGCGGTGGAAATAGGGTTTCGTGGTGCTCCCGGATGTTTTTGGGGTATATGAACATATATAGGAGGAATAAGTAGGTCGGTGGAGCAACGAGGGGCCCACGAGGGTGGAGGGCGCGCCTAGGGGGTAGGCGCCCCCCTGCCTCGTGGCTTCCTCGATTGTTTCTTGACGTCCACTCCAAGTCCCCCGGATCACGTTTGTTCCAAAAATAACTCTCCCGAAGGTTTCATTCTGTTTGGATTCCGTTTGATATTGCTTTTCTGCGAAACACTGAAATAGGCAAAAAAACAGCAATTTGCACTGGGCCTTGGGTTAATAGGTTAGTCCCAAAAATAATATAAAAGTGTAAAATAAATCCCATTAACATCCAAAACATAATATATAATAGCAAGGAACAATCAAAAATTATAGATACGTTGGAGACGTATCAGCATCCCAAAGCTTAATTTTTGCTCGTCCTCGAGTAGGCAAATGATAAAAACAAAATTTTTGATGCGGAATGCTTTCTAGCATATTCTCAATGTAAATATCTTTATTGTGGCATGATTATTCAGATCTGAAAGATTCAAGATAAAAGGTTAATATTGACATAAAAATAGTAATACTTCAAGCATACTAACTAAGCAATCATGTCTTCTCAAAATGACATGGCCAAAGAAAGTTATCCCTACAAAATCATATAGTCTGGCTATGCTATATCTTCACCACACAAAATATTTAAATCATGCACAACCCCGATGACAAGCCAAGCAATTGTTTTATACTTTTGATGTTCTCAAACTTTTTCAATCTTCACGCAATATATGAGTGTGAGCCATGGAGAAGACAAAAAGGAGAAGATAGTCTCACATCAACTAGGCATATCAACGGGCTATGGAGATACCCATTAATAGATATCAATGTGAGTGAGTAGGGATTGCCATGCAACGGATGCACTAGAGATATAAGTGTATGAAAGCTCAACGAAAGAAACTAAGTGGGCGTGCATCTAACTCGCTTGCTCACGAAGACCTAGGGCATTTTGAGGAAGCCCATCATTGGAATATACAAGCCAAGTTCTATAATGTGACATTCCCACTAGTATATGAAGGTGACTGTCATGGATCTAAGACTGACAGTAGAATGGGGGTAGGTATGAGGAGGCAAGATCCTAGCTATGGAGTAGTTGTACACATGAGTTTTACGAGTTCAGGCCCTTCCCGAAAGAAGTAACAGCCCTACATCTCGGTGCCCTGAGGCAGTCGACTGGATTATATGTGTGTGTGAGTTTACAAAAGATGCAAACCCTTGTGCCTGTGGAGGGAGGTGGCTTATATAGAGTGCGCCAGGACCCCAGCCAGTCCACGTTACAAAGGGTTTAAGGTACATTAAAGCGGAGACGTTACTGGTAACACTAGATAATAAAGAGACATAATGACCATTAAAGCTATGACCTGATGTCCGACCGTTGTAGTTCGGAGCGACCTTAGACCTTTTGGTGGTCGAGTGACAGTCTCCGCGGTCGAGTGACTTCAAGTCTTCCGAGTGGAAGTCCTCATGGTCGAGTGGATGATGACTCTTCTTCGAATGCTTCTAGTTTGAAGGTGACGTCCTAGGGGAGGATGTCTAGGTCAGGCCTATGACCCTACCCTAGGTACATATCTTCATCATTAGCCCCCGAATGGTTCAGGGTTCGAGTGGAAAAGGAGTTGATAACCTCTCTGATTCAGCTTTTGTGCTTCGGAAATGTCTTGTCCAGAGGTCGAATGAACATTCATAAGACTTCAACTGCTTGCTCAGCCGCCTTGGTCCATTCTTGGTTTTGTCGAGTGAACTTTCATTGTTAAGCTTTGAGTGTTGATATGGTAAAAATCTTCCGTCTGATGGGCTGTTCTATTGTCTGCGGATTTCATGGGATTCGAGTTTTGGGAAGCGCGTCGGGTGGGGGAGGCCGCAGTAATCAGGATGGATTAGGTAGGCCGCCTCAATCTCCGCGCAACCTTTTTCGCCATGTATCGCGTGCGCGACTATTGCGCGATTTGATCGGATCACCTGGGCCCGCGAGTCAGCCACTCGGAAATGCCCTCATATAAGGCGTTGGACGGGGGTTTTCGCATAGTGCGTTCTCATTCTTCCCCTTCCTCCTCTGTTTTCTCCACCGCTTCTGCCTCTGCTCTTGGTGTCGTCGACCCGTTTGAACTCGATCCGCTGCCATGGGGAAGGAGAAGACGGTGGCGTTGGAGCTTGCGAAGAAGGCGACGGCGAAGGCGAAAGGGAAGAGGACCAGCCGGGGCGGGTCTTCGTCGAGGTCTGGCCTGCCGCCTGGCTGGATCCAGGGCGATTGGATTCGCTCGACAATCAGCCAAGACGATATCGACGACCTGGTCGAGGGGGGGCTGATCCCCCATGAATCGGCGCGGCTCCCGGGGAACGACACCGAGTCGCAGTCGTAGGAAGGTGAGTGCGTTCTCCTTGCCACTCACGTCGACCGCGAGTTTTCTTTGCCTCCCCATCCTTTCTTTCGCGGTTTCTTGAACTTCTTTGGGGCTCAACTCCACCACTTTTCTCCAAACACCACCATGTACGTTGCCGCTTTCGTGTCCATGTGCGAGAACTTCTTGGGTTATCGACCACACTGGGGTCTCTTCAAGCACATATTCACGTGTCGTTCTCAGACGGTCAAGAAGGCCAACCCGAGTGATGAGAGGACACACGTGATACAGATGTGCGGGGGTCTTGGAATTCAGATGAGGAACAAAAGCACTTTCCCAACCATGATCCTTCCCGAGTCGGTCCGGGGTTGGCAGTCGACTCTACTTCAAGGACCAGCCGACTCCGGGTCAGTCGACTAGACTTCCCCCCTTTTCCATGGCCCGAGTGGAGAAGCCCTCCACCTTGAGAGTGATCCCCGAGGAGAAGGTGCAGGTGAAGGTGTTAGTCGAGCGGGTGGTCCAACTCGTCCGCGACGGAGTGACCGGTATGGACCTGCTAGAGGTCTTCCTCAGTCGACGTATCCAACCACTCCAAGCTCGTGACCATCCGATGTGGATGTACTCGGGACTCGAGGATTCCACTCGGATCCACCTGGAGGATGTCAGTGAGGACACGGTGGAACAGTGGCTGAGAGGTATTACTGGCAACAAGGATAACCCCCGGGGGTCCAGGAGGGTGGTTCCATTCGACCATTTGCGCCAGCCGAAACAGGTACGATTCTGCATTGTCGAGTGTTTTCTTGATTTACCATGTAACATCTTGTTGACGGCTAACTGTCTTTATTTTGTTCGTTGTCTTTCAGGCTCTTGTTGATATGTATTCAATGCCCAACGGAGAGCAGGAGCAAGATCCCGAGGGAGAGGCGAGCGGAGGCGAGAGTGGCGAGTGTCGGATGAAGAGGAGGACGAGGAGAGCGACGACCCGAGCGATGAAGAAGAAGTCGATTCGCCTCCTCGACGAGAAAGGAGGTCCAAGCACACTCACGACCCGGCAAGCACCCCCGACCTGGTGGCCGCACCAACTGGGCAGTCTTCAAAGCGCCCTCGAACGTCTTCTCCAGTGCCGACCGAGAATGCACCGAAGCAGCCCAAGACTGGGCCGCCTCCAGTGCCGAAACCACCAAAGGCCACATCTTTCAAACCACCAAAGGCTTTGCCCAATATCAAAGTGGTCATTCCCACTATCTCTGGGTAACAATCTGACCTGATCCTTTGGTTGACTTGGGTAATAGAATGTAACCGACTGAATGTTGACATTTGCATAGCTGCCACTTCTGGAACTTCCACCCACCAGTACCGAGACGAGGAGATGGAAGATGCGGTTACCTCCAACCCAGGTACAATTCTCGTGATCTTGTTCTTGATTATTTGGTCGATTAAATTCTGGTGATTCACTTGGGGTCGACTGATTTCTTTGCAGCCCCACTCAATGTTATCGAGCTTCCGGATGATGATGAAGACGTGATACCGAGTCCCAGAAGGAGCAAGAAAGCAGCAGCTGGCAAGATATCTTAGTCGGAACTGGCGACAGAACCAACAATCCAATAGCCCAAAGATGCAGGTAGAGCCTCTGTAACTTTTGTTGTCCCAGTGTCGAGTGAACGCCCCGCACCGTCGACTGTACCAGTGTTTTATTCAGTCATCCAACCTCATGCCTCGGAGCTCCAAGCTGCTGCATCTGGACCGTCTGTCCCCTTCTTCACCACCTATCAGGTAAAGCCAGTCGGACGCCACTGCGGAGGCTATCCGTTAGGGTGGCGTAATGATGGAGCGGATGAAGGCGGTGCACGACAATAGCCAGGCTGCTTACGATGCCAGCGCGGCTCTTCGAGCCAATGTCCAGGTAAGTTGACTTCCGACTGAACTTGTTCTATTAGGATATGCTACCTGAATATTATCCTTCGTACAATCTCTTATTGTCTGCTTCGAATCTGTACACCCATTGGGCGCTTTGTTGTCTTTAATATTTGCACTCTTCCACTCGGTTTGGTCGAATTGGATCTGAACCAGTGGGGGCACGCTAGGTGCACCCACTGGGTGTAGTCCCCGAGACCGCAGTCGACTGCAGGCAGTCGGCTGGGGTCTGAGCACTTCTTTCTCTTTCCTTTCTTCCACTCGGTCTGGGCGGAACATGCCGAGTGGGATCTGAACCAGTGGGGGCACGCCAAGTGCACCCACTGGGTGTAGTCCCTGAGACCGCGGTTGGCTGCTAGCAGTCGGCCGGGGTCTGAGTACTTCTTCTTTTTTTACTCGACCTGGGCGGACCGGCCGAGTGGAATCTGAACCAGTGGGGGCACGCCAAGTGCACCCACTGGGTGTAGTCCCCGAGACCGCAGTCGACTACTGGCAGTCGGTTGGGGTCTGAGTAAACTTTGAAGTTTTATTCACTCGAAAGTAAATAATCTTTGATCTTGTCGATTGTATGTCTTTTACTCTCTGCAGAAATTTTCTACTCTCATTTCCAAGTTCGTCGAATTTGAGGAGAAGCAGAGGGAACTCAACCTTGACCTGGAGCTGGCCCAACAAAACTTGAAGAAGGCTCAAGATGAAGTTGCCGGTATGGAAGGTAACTGCCTGTCGACTGCTCATGTCGATCGTCCTTTAAATTATCCCTTCGATCTTTTGTTTGATCTAAATGCTTATTTTGTAGAGAAAATGAGGTTGGCTCTGGAGAAGAAGGACTTGAACCTTGCAGCTGCGCAGAAGGAGGCTCAAGAGAAGACTACCCTTGCTGACAAGAAGCTGGCTTCAGTCGGAGCGCTGGAAGAGGAAGTAAGCAAGCTGAAGTCCTCTCTCACTGAATCCAACCGAGAGGCAACTCGTCTGAAGAAGGATAAGGTGGCTCTGAATGAGAAGCTGGAAGCCATGGCTCATAAGAGAAATGACTTGGAAGCTTATCTGGAAACCCTTGCCAAGAAGCTCTTTCTTATGCTCGAAGGTACCCCTTTTAATCCGACTGCTTTACCGTTTGCAAGTTAGTCTTGTCCAGTCGACTCACTAACTCCTTGAATGCAGAATTCTGCCAAACTTTGAAGAGGAGACTGGACGGATCGAGACGGGTTTGGACCCTATCCTTTCTCCAGACGGTGATGAGGCTGCCATGAATGTGCTTCGACTAGAATCCCGTGTCGCCAGTGTTACAAGTTATCTTGCTCGTTTGAAGGTGGCAGTTTCACGCATCGACTCATCGCTCTGGCCAAGGGCAATGCTTCAAAATGATCTCGAGTCTTTGATGGCTCGACTCAACAAGGTCCCCGGTCGAGTGCGGGAATGGAAGAAGTCCTCTACCCGATGCGATGCTGACGTGGCTCTGTCGCTGGTAAGAGTCCACTGCAAGGAAGCCCGCGAAGATAAGTTGGCGGCGATCAAGGTCGCCAACACCAAAAGGCATGACTTCCAGTCCTTCATGGAGACTTTCATCGCTGCTACCACTCGGATCGCTGATGGAATTGACTTGGATGAATTTGTCGAGCCTGCAAGCCCTCCTCTTGCCGAATGAACAAGCTTGAGATTTAAACTTGCCTTAAAGTTGCCTCGGAATGCCGAGTGGTTTCTGTAACCGTTAAACTCCTTCGGGCCTGATGCCTGAGTACTTTTATCTTTGTTTTATCTTGGTTTATCTTCTGCATATGCTTGCGTTCGTCTTCGAGTAGAACCTGTTCTTCACTCGGAATATCTTTCGAGATGAAACTCTGAAGGAGATATCCCAGTCGACCTGCACCTCGCCGTCCTTGCGGATAAGGATGGAGCGCACATTCTATTTGTGGTGCATCTCTGAGGAGAGGGTTGCAGTCGACCTGCACCTCGTCATCCTTGCGGATAGGGATGGAGCGGACATTGTACTTGTAGCGCGGCTCCGTGAGAGGATTGCAATCGACCTGCACCTCGTCATCCTTGCGGATAGGGATGGAGCAGACATTGTACTTGTAGCGCGGCTCCGTGAGAGGATTGTAGTCGACCTGCACCTCGTCATCCTTGTGGATAGGGATGGAGCGGACATTGTACTTGTAGTGCAGCTTCGTGAGAGGATTGCACTCGACTTGCACCTCGTCATCCTTGCGGATAAGGGTGGTTTTTCGACTTAGGCTAGCACGGGGCTGCAACTAAGCCCCCGAGTGCAAGGTTTTCTCATCACTTGGTAGGATTTTTGAGACTTGGGAGAGCACGGGGCTGCAGCTAAGCTTCCGAGTGAGAGGCTTGCTCATCACTCGGTAGGATTTTTGAAACTTAGGCGAGCACGTGGCTGCAGCTAAGCCTCCGAGTATGAGGTTTACTCATCCCTCGGTAGGATTTTTGAAACTTAGGCGAGTACTAGACTGCAGCTAAGCCCCTGAGTGTGAGGTTTGCTCATCACTCGGTAGGATTTTTGAAACTTAGGCGGGTACTAGACTGCAGCTAAGCCCCGAGTGTGAGGTTTGCTCATCATTCGGTAGGATTTTTTCAACTTAGGCGAGTACTAGACTGTAGCTAAGCCCCCGAGTGTGAGGTTTGCTCATCACTCAGTAGGATTTTTGAAACTTAGGCAAGTACTGGACTGCAGCTAAGCCCCCGAGTGTGAGGTTTCTCATCACTCGTTAGGATTTTTGAAACTTAGGCGAGTA
>NC_041382.1:173009426-173021360 GCF_002162155.2 Triticum dicoccoides | reverse complement strand
GGCGAGTACTGGACTGCAGCTAAGCCTTCGAGTGAGAGGCTTGCTCGTCACTCGGTAGGATTTTTTTCAACTTAGGCGAGTACTCGACTGCAGCTAAGCCCCCGAGTGAGAGGCTTTCTCATCACTCGGTAGGATTTTTTCAACTTAGGCGAGTACTGGACTATGGCTCAGCCCCTGAGTGAGAGTCTTGCTCATCACTCGATAGGATTTTTTTTCAACTTAGGCGAAATGGGTTCGCAGCTAAGCCCCCGAGTGTGAGGTTTGCTCATCACTCGGTAGGATTTTTGAAACTTAGGCGAGTATTGGACTACAGCTAAGCCCCCGAGTGTGAGGTTTGCTCATCGGTCTTCCTCTTCACCATTGGCATATTTGGTGGCAATCTCCATCATCCAAGTCAGAGTCATATCTCCTGTCCGACCGAATTTAAGATTCAACTCCCGATACTTAACGCCTTCCTTGAAGGCACAAATTGCTTGGTGATCTGACACATTCTCCACTGTATTGTGCAACATGATCCATCTTTGGATATAATCCCTCAAAGTCTCATTCGGTTTCTGAACACAACACTGCAATTCTGTCAACCCCGCCGGCCTTTTGCAAGTGCCTTCAAAGGTTCTAACAAATACTCGAGCAAGTTCCTCCCAACTATATATGCTGCCAGGAGCCAACTGATTCAACCACGCTCTAGCAGAGCCTTCCAACATCAAGGGGAGGTGTTTCATGGCCACATCATCATTGCCACCACCAATCTGCACAGCCACTCGGTAATCCTCAAGCCAAGTGTCTGGTTTGGACTCGCCGGTGAACTTGCTGACTCCAATCGCCAACTTGAAGTTGGGAGGAATCACTACTGCTCTGACGGCTCTGCTGAAACACTCGGGTCCTGAAATGTGTACCCTGCTTCTAGTCGGATGATCTCTATCGTGGCCTTCTCTGTGAGTTCTGTTTCTATCAACCAGACCTTGAACGAGGATAGACCTTGCAACAAAGCCTGGCTCTCTGGGGTCGACTGAAATTCTTTGTTCGCCGTTGTGGGGGCGCCTGTCATCTTGCCGTTGAGGCACGTATGACCCACTCCTCGGAGGAGGCGTGGGCACTCGACGACGGTCATCATGGTCGAGTCGATCATTATACTGCTCATGGTTCCTGTACTGATCTTGCTGGTACCCACGTCCCTCACGCCGCGGAGGCGATCTCGGGCTATGGGCTGACTGGACAGTATCTGCCACCACAGACCTGCTATGAATCCTATTCCGCGACTGAGATACCATTGTATTCTGCTCCCCCGCTACCCGGAGTAAAGCCAGGATCTGCATCAAACCTCGGCCAGCTTCTGACTGGGAAGGTTGAATTGACTCTGCTATTCGAGCTGCAGCTGTCAGATTCTGGATCGGAGTTCGGCATACCTGAGTCAGAGGCAGAAAAAGTTGTCATTGACTGGACTCGAGAATCTGCTGCCGAGCACACTCGTCAAGTGCGCGCTGGAGGTTCTCCAGTCGAGTGCGCTCAGCCAAGTTGGCCAGGCGCACCTCCTCCAAGGCCTGGGCCTCAAGGGTTTCTCCAACGATAAGAGTGTGAAGTGCATCCATATTACGGCGGCGAAGATCTTCCCTCCGCTGCGAAGAGAGGGGTTCGGGGTGGTACTCCTCGTGAACACGCAACGGATCACCGCCGCCATCGCCACCGCCTTCACGGGTGAAGCCAGGAGGACTGCATGGTCCATTGACCATCAAGACTTCCGTCGCGGGGTCACTGCTGTCGCATTCGGACGTAGTCTTGACGGAACCAGTCGACAGATCGAACAGGCCGTAGAGAGTTTCATCGGGCTCGATCGCCGCGATTTGTGGGGTGGCCGATTGGCGGGCCACCGCATGCCTCACCCACCGCTGAAGCCGCGACCGACCGGATCGCTGGCGCCGGCGAACAACAGAAAGGGAGGTTGACGTAGGAGCCGACTGATAGGGAGTCGACGGTTGCCGAAGAAGGACGCCGCGAACGCATGCGCGGAAGTGCGTCGCCCCGCGGACGGGGAGCGCCGCCTCGATGTCGAGTGGAGCCTCGTGGAGCCAAGCGGAGTCGTTGGCGATGAAGACGAGCACGCCGAGACGAATCTCGCGGCCTTCAGCCAATCCTCCGCCGGAAACCATGATGATGGGAATCGGAAGAATCGCAACTTCTCCAATAAACTGCTAAGAGACTTGCCCCATGGTGGGCGCCAACTGCCGTGGATCTAAGACTGATAGTAGAATGGGGGTAGGTATGAGGAGGCAAGAACCTAGCTATGGAGTAGTTGTACACACGAGTTTTACGAGTCCAGGCCCTTCTCGGAAGAAGTAACAGCCCTACGTCTCGGTGCCCTGAGGCGGTCGACTGTATTATATGTGTGTGAGAGTTTACAAAAGATGCGAACCCTTGTGCCTGTGGAGGGGGGTGGCTTATATAGAGTGCGCCAGGACCCCAGCCAGCCCACGTTACAAAGGGTTTAAGGTACATTAAAGGGGAGAAGTTACTGGTAACGCTAGTAAATAAAGAGACATAATGACCATTAAAGCTATGAGGTGATGTCCGACCATTGCAGTTCGGAGCAACCTTAGACCTTCTGGTGGTCGAGTGACAGTCTCCGCGGTCGAGTGACTTCAAGTCTTCCGATTGGAAGTCCTCATGGTTGAGTGGATGATGACTCTTCTTTGAATGCTTCTGGTTTGAAGGTGACGTCCTAGGGGAGGATGTCTAGGTCAGGCCTATGACCCTACCCTAGGTACATATCTTCATCAGTGACAACATAGGAGACTCTCTGTCATGAAAATCTTGGTGCTACTTTGAAGCACAAGTGTGGCAAAAGGATAGTAGCATTGTCCCTTCTCTCTTTTTCTCTCATTATTTTTTTCCTTTTTCTCGTTTTTTATTTGGGCCTTCTTTCTCTCTTTTTTGGCCTCTTTTCTTTCTTTTTTGTCCAAAGTATCATCCCGACTTGTGCGGGAATCATAGTCTCCATCATCCTTTCCTCACATGGGACAATGCTCTAATAATGATGATCATCACACTTTTATTACTTACAACTCAAGAATTACAAATCAATACTTAGAACAAAATGTGACTCTATATGAATGCCTCCGGCAGAGTACCGGGATAGGCAATGAATCAAGAGTGACATGTATGAAAGAATTATGAACGGTGGCTTTGCCACAAATACGATGTCAACTACATGATCATGCAAAGCAATATGACAATGATGGAGCGTGTCATAATAACGGAACGGTGGAAAGTTGCATGGCAATATATCTCGGAATGCCTATGGAAATGCCATAATAGGTAGGTATGGTGGCTGTTTTGAGGAAGGTATATGGTGGATGTGATACCGGCGAAAGGTGCGCGGTATTAGAGAGGCTAACAATGGTGGAAGGGTGAGAGTGCGTATAATCCATGGACTCAACATTAGTCATAAAGAACTCACATACTTATTGCAAAAACCTATTAGTTATCGAAACAAAGTACTATGCGCATGCTCCTAGGAGGATAGATTGGTAGGAAAAGACCATCGCTCGTCCCCGACCGCCACTCATAAGGAAGACAATCAATAAATAAATCATGCTCCGAGTTCATCACATAACGGTTCACCATATGTGCATGCTACGGGAATCACAAACTTTAAGACAAGTATTTATCAAATCCGCAACTACTAAACTAGCATGACTCTAATATCACCATCTTCATCTCTCAAAACAATTATCAAGTATCAAACTTCTCATAGTATTCAATGCACCTTTTGTAAGATAGTTTTTATTATACTGATCTTGGATGCCTATTATATTAGGACTAAATTCATAACCAAAGCAAATTACCATGCTGTTCTAAAGGACTCTCAAAATAATATAAGTGAAGCATGAGAGATCAGTTATTTCTATGAAATAGAACCACCACCGTGCTCTAAAAAGATATAAGTGAAGCACTAGAGCAAAAACTATATAGCTCAAAAGATATAAGTGAAGCACATAGAGTATTCTAATAAATTCCAATTCATGTGTGTCTCTCCCGACAAGTGTGTACAGCAAGGATGATTGTGGTAAACTAAAAGGCAAAGACTCAAATCATACAAGACGCTCCAAGCAAAACACATATCATGTGGTGAATAAAAATATAGCCCCAAGTAAAGTTACCGATAGAAGAAGACAAAAGAGGGGATGCCTTCCGGGGCATCCCCAAGCTTAGGATTTTGGTTGTCCTTGAATTTTACCTTGGGGTGTCTTGGGCATACCCAAGCTTAGGCTCCTACCACTCCTTGTTCCATAATCCATCAAATCCTTACCCAAAACTTGAAAACTTCACAACACAAAACGCAAATAGAAAATCTCATGAGCTCCGTTAGTAAAAGAAAGCAAACCACCACTTCAAGGTACTGTAATGAACTCATTCTTTATTTATATTGCTGTTAAACCTACTGTATTCCAACTTCTCTATGGTTTATAAACTCTTTTACTAGCCGTAGATTCATCAAAATAAGCATACAACACACGAAAAACATAATCTGTTAAAAACAGAACAGTCTGTAGCAATATGTAGGTTTCGAATACTTATGGAACCCCAAAAATTCTAAAATAAATTTCTGGACGTGAGGAATTGATCTATTAATCATCTGAAAAAAGAGTTAACTAAATATCATTCTCCAATAAAAAATGGCAGCAATTCTCGTGAGCGCTAAAGTTTCTGTTTTTTACAGCAAGATCACAAAGACTTTCCCCAAGTCTTCCCAAAGGTTCTACTTGGCACAAACACTAATTAAAAGAATAAAACCACATCTAAACAGAGGCTAGATTAATTATTTATTACTAAACAGAATCAAAAAGCATGAAACAAAAATAAAATTGGGTTGCCTCCCAACAAGCGCTATCGTTTAACGCCTCTAACTAGGCATAAAAGCGAGGATAGATCTAGGTATTGCCATGATAATGATAAGATAAATTGCGAAAACTCATCTCATACTCCCTACGTTCAGCAGCAAGTTTTCTTTGTGGCAAGCAAAAGTAATCAAAAGGGCTAAATTTAATGGGACAAAAGTTCCCAAGATCAAGCTCGGGAGGTATTGGTTCCTCCTTTGACCCCTCATATTGCACAACCAATTCATCATTATAAGCATTCTTTTGGCAAAAAGTCATGAGCTTATGTTCAAGAGAAAAACCTAACCCATTATTCTGGATAGCAAAATTATTATTAAGTTCAGAAATCCTATCAACTAGAACATCGGTAGGAACCTTTTTTCTAAGGTTTTCATTAAAAGCGACATGATCTTAAGATCGCAAGCGCATTATGTCTTCTTGATAAAAAAGAATTGCTTCTATGGGAGGACGGCCAACATCCACCCTATAATGCGCGAAAATTTCATTGGCTTCTCTTATTATAGATCTGAACTCATGAGCCAAAAAGATAGTAGCTACTTGCTTAACAGAAGAATGCTCAATATTAGAAAATTCTAGAAAAATCCTTTGGATGCAAGGGTGCATATGAATAAATTGTCTTTCAAGTTCGACAATGAGAAAAGATATAACATCTGCAAAACTACTAGTTCTATGAAAAATAGACACTCCCATAGTGGGTAAAGCACCGGCACAGGTAAAGAAATCTTGAATAACTCCTTTTCCAATAATATTACCACTACCGATTCGAAACTTTTTAGTGTGCAAAATAGTAGGTTCTTCATGAAGATAATCAGAAGCATCAACGTTTTCCATATTATTATCCTTATCGACAATAACATCCCCAGTTTCAGACATGACGGCAACAAAACGCACAAAGAACGGGCACACAAGAGGCAGCCTAAAGAAGGCAAACGGAAAAAAGGGCGAACGAAAAAGAGAGCAAATAAAACGGCAAGGGTGAAGTGGGGGAGAGGAAAACGAGAGGCAAATGGCAAATAATGTAATGCGAGGGATAAGAGTTTGTGATGGGTACTTGGTATGTCTTGACTTGGCATAGATCTCCCCGGCAACGGCTCTAGAAATCCTTCTTGCTACCTCTTGAGCATTGCGTTGGTTTTCCCTTGAAGAGGATAGGGTGATGCAGTAAAGTAGCGTAGGTATTTCTCTCAGTTTTTGAGAACCAAGGTATCAATCTGGTAGGAGACCACGCTCAAGTCCCTCGTACCTACACAAACAAATTAGAACCTCGCAACCAACGCGATAAAGGGGTTGTCAATCCCTTCTCGGTCACTTACGAGAGTGATATCTGATAGAGATGATAAGATAATATTTTTGGTATTTTTATGATAAAGACTAAAAGTAAAGAAAGCAAAATAAACGATAATAGAAATAAGGTAGATTAATATGATAGAGAATAGACCCGGGGCCATAGGTTTCACTAGTAGCTTCTCTCAAGAGCATAAGTATTACGGTGGGTAAACAAATTACTGTCGAGCAATTGATAGAATTGAGCATAGTTATGAAAATATCTAGGTATGATCATGTATATAGGCATCACGTCCGTGACAAGTAGACCGACTCCTGCCTGCATCTACTACTATTACTCCACACATCAACCGCTATCTAGCATGCATCTAGAGTATTATGTTCCTAAGAACAGAGTAACGCTTTAGGAAAGATGACATGATGTAGAGGGATAAACTCATGCAATATGATATAAACCCCATCTTTTTATCCTCGATGGCAACATTACAATACATGCCGTTTCCCCTACTGTCACTGGGATCGAGCACCGCAAGATTGAACCCAAAGCCAAGCACTTCTCCCATTGCAAGAAAGATCAATCCAGTAGGCCAAACCAAACTGATAATTCGAAGAGACTTGCAAAGATAACCAATCATACATAAAAGAATTCAGAGGAGATTCAAATATTGTTCACAGATAATCTTGATCATAAACCCACAATTTATCGGATCTCGACAAACACACCGCAAAAGAAGATTACATCGAATAGATCTCCAAGAAGATTGAGGAGAACTTTTTATTGAGATCCAAAGAGAGAGAGAGAAAAAAAAGGCCATCTAGCTACTAGCTATGGACCCGAAGGTCTGAAGTAAACTACTCACACATCACCGGAGAGGCCATGGAGTTGATGTAGAGGCCCTCCGTCATCGATGCCCCCTCCGGCGGAGCTCCGGAAAAGGCCCCAAGATGGGATCTCTTGGGTATAGAAGGTTGCAGCGGTGGAAATAGGGTTTCGTGGTTCTCTCGGATGTTTTCGGGGTATATGAATATATATAGGAGGAAGAAGTAGGTCGGTGGAGCAACGAGGGCCCCACGAGGGTGGAGGGTGCATCCAAGGGGTAGGCGCGCCCCCCTGCCTCGTGGCTTCCTCGATTGTTTCTTGACGTCCACTCCAAGTCCCCCGGATCACGTTTGTTCCAAAAATAACTCTCTCAAAGGTTTCATTCAGTTTGGATTCCGTTTGATATTCCTTTTCTGCGAAACACTGAAATAGGCAAAAAAACAGCAATTTGCACTGGGCCTTGGGTTAATAGGTTAGTCCCAAAAATAATATAAAAGTGTAAAATAAAGCCCATTAACATCCAAAACAGAATATACCTTCTTACACTTCGTCAGTAATATAACATAAGTTTCCTGAGCGTGCTTTGTCTGTTACAGCCTTATGGCCTGATTGCCTGGTTATCGGAAACACCGTCGATATTCTCGACAGGTGGAGTACATAACACTTTTCGGCCCTTGACCGAAGAGGGAGAAGCCGACGGTCGGTTAAGACGCATTTAAAGTTCGGGTGAACACATATATGATATTAGTACTTCGGTACATACAATCATTATACATAAAATTCTTTTACCCAAGTCACTTGGGGGCTCTTAAATTAGTATGAGCTATTTTATAATAAGTGTTCTTCTTCTTAGTCGTTGCAAAGTCTTTTTCCATCACTCCTTTTTTTCGACACGAGTGTGTGGTCAATAGCCGGGGAGCCTAATTTCTCTCTCAAAGCCGCTAGAGTTTAGTTTGCAAAACTAGCCTAAGGAGAAGTACTCCGCCTTCGGGATAGGAGGTTGAAGCCGTAGGCTGACCCGCTTGAAGTCTCGAGATAGGATGTGTCATGTTAAAGCACGATAGAAGCACAATATTTTTTTTCTAAGACCAATTTTCGGATTGGCACCGAACACTTGATCTAGTTCGGACGTCAAGTTTTTACTGCAGTTTTTTGATTCTCCAAGCTTATGGCACTTTTAAACTATTTGTGTGTTTCCAGCATAAGTCTCGCAGTGCAACGCCGGACACCTTTAGAGATTCGGCAAAAACATTCTCGGATATTGCTATATATGCATTGGTTTCAAATTGTGTCTTCGGTCAACAGTTGGGTTGCCCAGCTCATGTGCTTGCCTCCTACGTTCCGCTTTGTTCGGCTAGGTGTTGAAAGGGAGAACTGATACATCCATTTTGCATCATGCTTTTATATCGATATTTATCACATTATGGGTTGTTATTACACATTATGTCACAATACTTATGCCTATTCTCTCTTATTTTACAAGGTTCACATGAAGAGGGGGAATGCCGGAAGCTGGAATTCTGGGCTGGAAAAGGAGCAAATATTAGAGACCTATTCTGCACAACTCCAAAAGTCCTAAAACTTCATGGAAGTCATTTTTGGAATATATGAAAAATACCGAGCGAAGAAAGTTCTAGAGGGGGCCCACACCCTGGCCACGAGGGTGGGGGGCGCGCCCTACCCCCTGGGCATGCCCCCTGCCTCGTGGCCCCCTGGTAGCCCTCCGATGCCCATCTTTGGCTATATGGAGTCTTTCGTCCAAGGAAAAATCATAAGCTCACAGGACGAAACTCCGCCGCCATGAGGCGGAACCTTGGCGGAACCAATCTAGGGCTCGGGCGGAGCTGTTCTGCCGGGGAAACTTCCCTCCGGGAGGGGGAAATCATCACCATCATTGATATGTCTGCGTCATATCTATAATTTTGGATTGTTCCATGCCAATATTCTACAACTTTCATATACTTTTGGCAACTTTTTATACTATTTTTGGGACTAACATATTGATCCAGTGCCTAGTGCCAGTTCCTGTTTGTTGCATGTTTTTTGTTTCGCGGAATATCCATATCAAACGGAGTCCAAATGGGATAAAAACTGACAGAGAATTTTTTTGGAATATATATATGATTTTTGGGAAGAAAAATCCACGCGAGATGATGCCAGAGAGGGGCACGAGGTAGGGGGCAGGCACGCCCCTGACCCTCGTGGCCACCCCGTAAGGCGGTTGATGCCCTTCTTTCGCCGCAAGAAAGCTAATATCTGGATAGAGATCGTGTTAAAATTTCAGCCCAATCGAAGTTACGGATCTCAGGGAATATAAGAAACGGTGAAAGGGAAGAATCTGAGAACGCAGAAACAGAGAGAGACAGAGAGACAGATCCAATCTCGGAGGGGCTCTCGCCCCTCCCATGCCATGGAGGCCAAGGACCAGAGGGGAAACCCTTCTCCCATCTATAGAGGAGGTCAAGGAAGAAGAAGACGAAGGGGCCCCCTCTCCCTTCTCTTCAGGTGGCGCCGAAACGCTGCCGTGGCCATCATCATCATCACCGCGATCAACACCAACACATCCGCCATCTTCACCAACATCTCCATCACCTCCCCCCTCTATCTACAGCGGTTCACTCTCCCGCAACCCGTTGTACACTCTACTTGAACATGGTGCTTTATGCTTCATATTATTATCCAATGATGTGTTGCCATCCTATGATGTCTGAGTAGATTTTCGTTGTCCTATCGGTGGTTGATGAATTGCTATGATTGATTTAATTTGCTTGTGGTTATGTTGCTGTCCTTTGGTGCCCATCATATGATTGTGCACGTGGATCACACACTAGGGTTAGTTGTGTGTTGATAGGACTATGTATTGGAGGGCAAGAGTGATAGAAGCTTCAACCTAGCATAGAAATTGATGCATACGAGATTGAAGGGGGACCAATATATCTTAATGCTATGGTTGGGTTTTACCTTAATGAACGTTAGTAGTTGCGGACGCTTGCTAATAGTTCCAATCATAAGTGCATAGAATTCCAAGTCAGGGATGACATGCTAGCAGTGGCCTCTCCCACATAATACTTGCTATCGGTCTAGTAAAGTAGTCAATTTCTTAGGGGCAATTTCACAACTCCTACCACCACTTTTCCACACTCGGTATATTTACTTTATTGCTTCTTTACTTACCACAGCCCCTACTTTTTATTTACATAATCTTTATTATCTTGCAAACCTATCCAACAACACCTACAAAGTACTTCTACTTTCATACTTGTTCTAGGCAAAGCGAACATCAAGCGTGCATAGAGTTGTATCGGTGGTCGATAGAACTTGAGGGAATATTTGTTCTGCCTTTAGCTCCTCGTCGGGTTCAACACTCTTACTTATCGAAAATTGTTGCGATCCCCTATACTTGTGGGTTATCAAGACCTTTTTTTGGTGCCGTTGCGGGGGAGCAATAGCGTGGGGTGAATATTCTCGTGTGTTCTTATTTGGTTTATCACTAAGTAATTTTTATTTGCTGTTCTTAGTTGTTCTTTATCTTTAGTTATGGATATGGAACACGAAATACCAAAAAAATTAGGTGTACTTTCTGCTCATGAAGATGGGGAACCTCCTAAAACCCTCGATGCTGGTTATGTGAAAAATAGTATGTACTACTTTAATAATCCTGAGGAAACCCCATTCAATTATGTAATGGGAGTAACATTGGATCAATGTGAATACTTTAGGGATTACCGCCTGACACAAAAAGGAAACTATTATGGGATCAAATTCATATGTTGAATTGGTATGCTAGGCAACTATGCTTGAGATATGATCATACTTGTTGCTCTAAGGTGATTGCTCCACACCTTCCCCTTTTCATGTGAATTTAATGATAATGAAACCTTAGCTTCTTATGCTAATGGTATATATGATTACTATGATGTGGAACAAATAGAAGAATTTGTTGCTTTTAAGGGTGCTTATGAAATTGAATCTTTGTTTGAAAAGCATGAAGCTTATGATGATGATGTTTATAGGCCTGAAAATTTAGCTATCTTAAAATATTGCTATGATAATTATGAATATAATTCCTATATTAATGCGCTTATTGAGAAAGTCTCCACTATCCAAGAAGAGACTAATATTTTGCAGGAGTCTATGGAAGAAGAAATTGATGAAACTGTGAGCTCATTGGATGAAAAAGATGACGAGGAGAGCGAAGAACAAAAGGAGGAAGAGCGGATTAGCTACCCATGCCCACCTTCTAATGAGAGTAACTCTTCGACTCATACATTGTTTAATTTCCCTTCGCGATTACCGAAGGATGATTGCTATGATGATTGTTATGATCCCGTTGATTCTCTTGAAATATCCCTTTTTGATGATGCTTGCTATGCTTGTGGCCAAGATGTGTAACACCCCGGATATAACTTTCCCTATTTGTACTCCAACTCTTGCCATTTCCGGCGTTAAGTTATATTTATTTCTCAGGTTCGGGTCTTTGTCTCCGTGTGTTGTTTTCATTCTCATGCATCTCATATCATGTCATCATGTGCATTGCATTTGCATACGTGTTCATCTCATGCATTCGAGCATTTTTCCCCATTGTCCGTTTTGCATTCCGGCGCTTCGTTCTCCTCCGGTGGTCATTTCTAGCTTTCTTTCACGTGTGGGGATTAAACATTTCCGGATTGGGCCGAGACTTGCCAAGCGACCTTGGTTTACTAACGGTAGACCGCCTGTCAAGTTTCGTATCAATTGGACTTCGTTTGATACTCCAACGGTTAACCGAGGGACCGAAAAGGCCTCGTGTGTGTTGCAGCCCAACACCCCTCCAATTTGGCCCAAAACCCACCAAACTCAGCCCCATCATCTAGAGCGTTCGATCACGATCGCGTGGCCAAAAACCGCACCTCATTTGGACTCTCCTAGCTCCACTTATGCCTATAAATAGCCCCC
>NC_041382.1:173006373-173008843 GCF_002162155.2 Triticum dicoccoides | reverse complement strand
TCCTTCCCGCCGCGCCCAGCCATCCGCCGCTTGCCACGTGGCCTCGCCTGTCCCGCCGCCGCCGCGGCCCGGGAGCCCGAGGCCGGCCCCCGCGGCCCACATCGTCGCCCGCCGCCTCCTCGCTCCGCCCGCCGGCAGCCGCTGCCGCTCGGGGCCGCCTGCCCCCTCGCCTCGCCGCCCGCCGCCACCTCCGCCGCGAGCCGTCGCCGCCCGGCGCCGCTCCGCCGCCACCACCGGTCGCCATCGCCGGCCCCGCTTCACCTCCTCATGCCGGCCGCCGCCCTGCTTGTCGTCGGCAAACGGTGCTCTGGCCGCCTCGGTTTGCGCACGGGGTAAAAAAACCCTAGATGTGATCTAAGAGAGGGGGTTTTTCACTAAGTCCCTAAATTTTTAGTCCAAGTTGCTATGTTCGAGGCTCCGTAACTTTGCATCCGTAGCTCCGATTTGGGCATATAGCATATCAAAATGTTCGCCTCGACGAGTACATCATTTCATTCCATTGCATCATTTTCATTTGAGCTCATCTTGATGCCCAAATCGCTGTTAGAAGAGGGCTTCGTGAGTTAATTGTCAGATGTGCTTGTTCATCTTAGACTTTTGTCATTTTTGCCATGATTATTGTGTGCATGATATGCCTGTGAGTCCTTCATATGTTTTGTTAAGGATTTTGTCTTCTTTCCAGAGGTGCAATCCATGCATTTTTAGGATGTGTGTGGTGACTTGTGCAAGCTTGCAAAGTGATGCACCCGGCAAATCTGTTTTCAGGGACTTAGTAGTTTTCACTAAGTCTGGGATTATTTAGTTCATGATGCCATATGTTCAGCTTGTTTCCTAGTGATCCGTGCCTCTTTTGAGGATGACCAGTAAAGGAGTTTTGTTAATCATGTTATTCACTATCTATCCATTTCTTTGTTTGCAATTATGGAGCACCCTAGCTTGAGTCAATCGAGTTCTACTTTTGCTTCGTTGTGAATCTGGGCAGATCGTCAACTTGTTTGCGATTTTGCCGACGTTATTGTAGTTGATCCGTGCATGATATGCCATTGTGCTTGCCATGTCTAGCTAGATTTTTGTGCCTTCTTAATGGATGTATGCTTGCCTTGCCATGACTTACACCATAGTGAGTGCATCGAGCTCGTTTACATGCCTTCGTGAGTTATATTTCAGCATGTCTCAGTTTTTACTAAGTCTGAAAACTGATTGTGTTTTAGCTATGTTCGTGTGCTTTTTAGTATATTTTGTGAACCCTTTTGGCCCCAGGTCACTTAGGGTCTTTTGTTAAGCTTGTTGAGTAGCTCCATGCCATGTTCTTACTTGTCTTAATCAGGTCATGTATCATGTTGTTTTGCTGCTCCGAAGAGGGCTTCACGATCTGAAATTTCAGACAAGTGTTAATTTCACTAAGTCTGGAATCTGTTTTGCATTTGCGTTTTTGCCATGCTTGTTTGAACCTCATAATGGGTGAATTGGCCGTGGCTCAATGCTAGTATTTTGTTAAGCATCTTGTGTGCATCCCTGCCATGCATTTTGTTGTCATGTTTGGGTGTTGTAGCATATTCATCTCATTGCATTTAGGTGCCTACTTGCTGTAAATCGCAGACCGGTGTCATTCTTAAAACGCTTGCCATTTCCAAACCGTAACTCCGATTCCGGCGTTCTTTATATCGTTTTCAAGCGATTTCATCTCATCTTTCCAGTGGCACACTTGGATTTCCGAGTTGAGTCCAGGTTCATGCATTTCCTGTCATATCTTGCATTTTGCATCCCGCATCGCATCCCGCATAGCATACCATCATTGCATCTTATTGTTTGAGCTTGCACGTGGTTGATTGCATCCTTGTTGCTTATTTGTCTTGTTTGGGTAGAGCCGGGAGACGAGTTCGCTAACGAGGAGCCCGTTGAGTTTGCTCTTGAGGATCCAGTCAACTCTGACAACTGTGCAGGCAAGATGATCATACCCTCGAAATCACTACTATCTTTGCTATGCTAGTTTGCTTGCTCTTGCTATGCCATTGCTACGATGCCTACCATTTGCTTGTCAGCCTCCCAATTGCCATGTCAAACCTCTAACCCACCTTGTCCTAGCAAACCGTTGTTTGGCTATGTTATCGCTTTGCTCAGCCCCTCTTATAGCGTTGCTAGTTGCAGGTGAAGATTGGAGGCCGTTCCTCGTTGGAACATTTATTTACTTGTTGGGATATCATTATATTGCCATGTTATCTTAATGCATCTATATACTTGGTAAAGGATGGAAGGCTCGGCCTCTCGCCTAGTGTTTTGTTCCACTCTTGCCGCCCTAGTTTCCGTCATATCGGTGTTATGTTCCCAGATTTTTGCGTTCCTTACGCGGTTGGGTTATAATGGGAACCCCTTGATAGTTTGCCTTGATTAAAGCTTTTCCAGCAATGCCCAACCTTGGTCTTACCATTTGCCACCTAGTCTCTTTTTCCCTTGGGTTTCCGGAGCCCGC
>NC_041382.1:172999924-173005987 GCF_002162155.2 Triticum dicoccoides | reverse complement strand
CCCCGTCGGGGAAACTCGAGGTTTGGTTTTAGTTGTATGGAGCGCTCATCTGAGTGTGCCCTGAGAAAGAGATATGTGCAGCTCCTATCGGGATTTGTCGGCACATTCGGGCGGTGTTGCTGGTCTTGTTTTAACCTATCGAAGTGTCTTGAGTTACCGAGATACCGAGTCTGATCGGAATGTCTTGGGAGGAGGTCTATTCCTTCGTTGACCGTGAGAGCTTGCCATGGGCTAAGTTGGGACTCCCCTGCAAGGATTGAACTTTCGAAAGCTGTGCCCGCGGTTATGGGCAGATGGGAATTTGTTAATGTCCGATTGTAGATAACTTGAACCTTAATTAATTAAAATGAATCAACTAAGTGTGTTACCGTGATGGCCTCTTCTCGGCGGAGTTCGGGAAGTGGACACGGTGTTGGAGTAATGCTTGCGCAGGTTGTTCCTCTAGTTTTTCTCGCTCGCGCTTTGCCCCCTCTTCTCGCTCTCCTTTGCGTATAAGATAGCCACCATATATGCTAGTCGCTTGCTGCAGCTCCACATGTATTTGCCTTACCCTTCCTATAAGCTTAAATAGTCTTGATCACGAGGGTGCGAGATTGTTGAGTCCCTGTGGCTCACAGATACTATAACTCCAGATGCAGGTCCAGGTGATTCCTCTCCAGGTGACGAGTACGAGCTCAAGTGGGAGTTCGACGAAGACTCTCAGCGATACTACGTGTCTTTTCCTGACGATCAGTAGTGGTGCCTAGTTGGGGTTTGATCGGGACCGTTGTCGCATGTTGGGTTCTCTTTTATTTTGGCGCCGTAGTCGGGCCTTGAGTGTATGGATGATGTAATGTTATTTATGTTCTTGATTGACGTGGCGAGTGTAAGCCAACTATGTTATCTCCCCTTTTATTATTATTACATGGGATGTTGTGAAGATTGCCTGACTTGCGACATATGCCTTCAATGCGATTATGTCTCTAAGTCGTGCCTCGACACGTGGGAGCTATAGTCGCATCGAGGGTGTTACAAGTTGGTAATCAGAGCCTTCCCCGACCTTAGGAGCCCCATTGCTTGATCGTTTTTAGCGGGCGAGTTGTTGTCTAGAAAAATGTTTTGAGTCTTTAGGAATTATATATTGGAGAGCTTAGGAATTCTTTTTACTTCCCAGTCTCCTCATCGCTCTGGTAAGGCATCCTGACGTAGAGTTTTGACTCTTCTCTTCTCAAATTTCACTAAAATTATTTTTTTAGGATCACGCGAGTATCTTGGAATCGTTCCGATGGCTTATGATGAGAACATTGTCTTGGTGCCTCCTGTCAGGGGTTTAGTGGAAGTGTCTTGGGGAGTTGAGCTCTGAGGTGTTGTCATCATAATTTTATCGTTGCAATTCTGGAATACTTGAGATATGTTCGCCGACATCGAAAATCTCTTTTATGCAGTTCGTTGGTGAGATAACCTCGACGCCACCCAGTACTGGGGCGGGAGTTCGGGAGTATCTCCATAACTTGTATAACAGATGCTTTTCGAAGGTTGAGGTAGATGGTTTCCGAAGTTTTCTGGGTTATGTGTTGAAGGATGGATACAGCTGGATGTTGGATTTGCTAGTTTGGGTGAGATATTATGCTTCCCCTGTATCCCCAACACCTGATTGCATAACCGGAGAGGTTCGGGAGTTTCATAGGTGGGAATTCTAGTAGCTCTAGTTCTTCTTCCACGAATATTGGTTTGAGATTGGGATTTCTTACCGATTATTCGTTCTTGATCCGTACCTTGTTGATTTATTTCTCTACCTTAATTCTACGTGGCTTCTCATTTTATGGATATGTGACCATTTCAAGAGGAATGCATTCGTTCATTTTGTTCGGATGTGAAGACTATATGTTGCAATTTTCACCCCGTTGGATTCAGCTTCAATATTTATCTGTCAATGTGCTAATGTTGGTCAACCTCTTCAGGATGGCTCCTCCAACGCGCACGACTCCGAATCCTGATCCGCCACCACCTCCACCTCCTCCAGAGGCATGGCAAGCTGTGATGGCCGCAACCAATGCAAACACATAGCTGATCATGCAAATTCTCCAAGAGCGCAATCAAGGCATTCAAGGGAATCAAGGCAGCAATCAGAGTCACTTTGCTACACTCAACCAGTTCCTTGCAAATTGTGTCACCGGGCAAGCAGATGACAGCTAACACCTGCGTTCCTGAGGTTACTATCACTTTGGGTGACTACAAGTTCCTTTCTTCCCCAATTGTTCTCGGTAACTCAGATATTGATCTTATTCTCGGAATGGATTGGCTTTCTAAGCACAAGGCACATCTTGATTGTGCTGCCAGGCAGATTCAATTGACTCATTCATCTGAGGATGTAATTGTCTTTGCCGCTCGGGATAATACCATCCATCTGTTTTCTCTCAATGAGAAGGGTGAATTGGATGCCATCTCTCAAATTCCAGTCGTTTGCGAATATCAAGACGTCTTTCCAGAAGAGCTCCCAGGAATGCCTCCGCACTGGCCAGTTGAATTCGTTATTGATCTTGAGCCTGGTACGGTACTTGTGTGCAAACGTCCTTACAAGCTCGGACCTGAAGAGTTGAAGGAGCTGAAGAAGCAACTCGATGAGCAAGAAAGAATGGGTCTCATCCGGCCTAGTTCTTCTCCGTGGGGTTGTGGTGTTCTTTTTGTGAAGAAGAAGGATGGAACGGACCGACTTTGTGTTGATTACCGTCCAGTGAACAAGAAGACCATCAAGAACAAATACCCACTTCCCAACATCAATGAGCTGTTCGAACAACTCAAAGGTGCCCAAGTATTCTCCAAGCTTGATCTCCGTATGGGTTATCACCAGATTCGCATTCGTGAAGAAGATATTCCCAAGACAGCATTCAGAACAAGCTTTGGTTCATATGAATACACTGTCATGTCTTTTGGCCTCGCCAACGCTCCTCCGACGTTCTCTCGCATGATGAATTTCATCTTCAATGCCTACACCAATGACTTCGTTTTGGTCTATCTCGACGACATTCTGGTTTTCTCGAAGAACAAGGAAGATCATGCCAAGCACTTGCGTTTGGTTCTTGATAAGCTCAGGGAACATTAGTTCTACGCCAAGTTCTCTAAGTGTGAATTTTGGCTCGATGAGGTTCTTTATCTTGGCCATATCATCTCTGCCAAGGGCATTGCCGTGAATCCTGAGAAGGTGTCCGCAATTGTGAATTGGGAACCTCCTCAGACCGTGAAGCAACTCCGTAGTTTCCTCGGTCTCGCAAGCTATTGCCGAAGATTCGTTGAAAACTTTTCCAAGATCGCGAAGCCTCTCTCTAATCTTCTCCAGAAGCACGTCAAGTACGTTTGGTCTCCGGAGTGTGATATTGCTTTCAACGCTTTGAAAGAGAAGTTGATCACTGCTCCAGTTCTGACTCCGCCTGATGAATCCAAGCCGTACGGGGTCTTTTGTGATGCCTCTATCCAAGGTCTTGGCGCAGTATTGATGCAAGAGAAGAAAGTTGTTGCGTATACCTCTCGCCAGTTGAAGCCTAATGAGAAGAACTACCCCACTCATGATCTCGAGTTGGCAGCAGTTGTGCATGCTCTGTTGACTTGGAGACATCTTATTTTGGGAAGAAAAGTGGATATTTTCACTGATCACAAGAGTCTCAAGTACATCTTCACTCAGCCTAATCTCAACCTCAGGCAAACTCGATGGGTCGAAATGATTCAAGAGTATAATCCGAGTATCGAGTATACTCCAGGCAAGGCCAATGTGATTGCTGACGCTTTGAGCAGAAAGGCCTACTGCAACAGTCTGATTCTCAAGCCTCATCAACCCGAGCTTTGTGAAGCTTTCCGCAAACTTAATCTGCAAGTTGTTCCTCAAGGTTTCCTCGCCAACCTTCAAGTCTCTCCTACCTTAGAAGACCAGATTCACCAAGCCCAGCTTCTTGATGCTATGGTGAAAAAGGTGAAGATTGGGATTGCCAAGAGTCAGTCCAAGTACAAGTGCTACCGCCTTGATGACAAGGACACTCTCTTCTTCGAGGATCGTATTGTTGTGCCCAAAGGTGAACTTCGTAAAGTGATCATGAACGAGGCCCACAATTCTCTCCTCTCCATCCACCCTGGGAGCACGAAGATGTATCAGGACCTCAAGCAAGCTTATTGGTGGACTCGAATGAAGCGCGAGATCTCTCAATTCGTGAATGAATGTGATGTCTGTAGAAGAGTGAAGGCAGAACACCAAAGGCCAGATGGTCTCCTCCAACCTCTTGCCATTCCAGAATGGAAGTTTGACCACATTGAAATGGACTTCGTGACTGGTTTTCCAAAGTCCAAGCGTGGCAATGATGCTATATTCGTTGTCATCGACAAACTCACCAAAGTGGCTCACTTTCTGCCTATCAAAGAGTCGATCACTGCAGCTCAATTGGCGAAACTCTATACCTCTCGTATTGTCTCTCTGCATGGTATTCCTCAAGTGATCTCTTCAGACCGTGGCAGCATCTTTACCTCCAAGTTTTGGGATTCTTTTCAGAAGGCCATGGGCACTAACATCCGCTTCAGCACTGCTTTCCATCCTCAAATAAGCGGTTAAGTCGAGCGTGTCAACCAGATTCTTGAAGATATGCTCAGGGCTTGTGTGATCTCCTTCGGCATGAAGTGGGAGGATTGTCTTCCTTATGCTGAATTCTCCTACAACAATAGTTTTCAAGCAAGTTCGGGCAAGGCCCCATTTGAAATTCTGTATGGCAGGAAGTGCCGTACCCCTCTCAACTGGTCTGAAACCGGTGAACGTCAGCTGCTGGGTAATGACTTAATCACAGAAGCAGAAGAAATGTGCAAAGTCATTCGAGATAACCTCAAAGCAGCCCAATCCCGCCAGAAGAGCTACTATGATAGTAAGCACCGTGATTTGGCTTTCGAGATCGGAGATCATGTTTACCTCCCCGTCTCTCCTATGAAGGGTACTCGTTGCTTCGGTATCAAAGGGAAGCTTGCCCCTAGATACGTGGGACCTTTCAAGATTGTCAGCAAGAGAGGCGACCTCGCCTATCAACTCGAGCTTCCTTCAAACTTTGCAAATGTTCATGACGTGTTCCATGTCTCTCAGCTTCGAAAGTGCTTCAAGACTCCTGACCGCACAGTCAACTTCGAGGACATTGAGCTCCAAGAAGATCTCTCTTATCATGAGCACCCAGTTGCTATTCTTGAAGAGACTGAACCCAAGACTCGCAACAAGTCGATCAAATTCCTCAAAGTCAAGTGGTCGCACCATTCCGACCGTGAAGCTACCTGGGAACGCGAGGATCACCTCTATTTTGAGTACCCGGCGTTCTTTCAGTCCTAGATCTCGGGACGAGATCTTTTCGTAGTGGTGGAGTGTTGTAACACCCCGGATATAACTTTCCCTATTTGTACTCCAACTCTTGCCATTTCCGACGTTAAGTTATATTTATTTCTCGGGTTCGGGTCTTTGTCTCCGTGTTTTGCTTTCGTTTTCATGCATCTCATATCATGTCATCATGTGCATTGCATTTGCATACGTGTTCATCTCATGCATTCGAGCATTTTTCCCCGTTGTCCGTTTTGCATTCCGGCGCTTCGTTCTCCTCCAGTGGTCATTTCTAGCTTTCTCTCGTGTGTGGGGATTAAACATTTCTGGATTGGACCGAGACTTGCCAAGCGGCCTTGGTTTACTACCGGTAGACCGCCTGTCAAGTTTCGTATCAATTGGACTTCGTTTGATACTCCAACGGTTAACCGAGGGACCGAAAAGGCCTCGTGTGTGTTGCAGCCCAACACCCCTCCAATTTGGCCCAAAACCCACCAAACTCAGCTCCATCATCTAGAGCGTTCGATCACGATCGCGTGGCCGAAAACCGCACCTCATTTGGACTCTCCTAGCTCAACTTATGCCTATAAATAGCCCCCCCCCCGTTTTTCGGATCTCTCTCCCCCTCGAAACCCTAATTTTTTCCAGATCCGCCGCTCCCCTCGCCGGCGGACACGTCTGAATCGGGCCGGACGTGTCAGCTTCGCCGCGCCCAGCCATCCGCCGCTTGCCACGTGGCCTCGCCTGTCCCC
>NC_041382.1:172997028-172999291 GCF_002162155.2 Triticum dicoccoides | reverse complement strand
GCGAGCCGTCGCTGCCACCACCGGTCGCCATCGCCGGCCCTGCCTCACCTCCTCACGCCGGCCGCCGCCCTGCCTGTCGCCGGCGAACGGCGCTCCGGCCGCCTTGGTTCGCGCGCGGGGTAAAAAAAACCCTAGATCTGATCTGAGAGAGGGTTTTTTTTCACTAAGTCCCTAAATTTTTAGTCCAAGTTGCTATGTTCGAGGCTCCGTAACTTTGCATCCGTAGTTCCAATTTTGGCATATAGCATATCATAATGTTCGCCTCGACGAGTACATCATTTCATTCCATTGCATCATTTTCATTTGAGCTCATCTTGATGCCAAAATTGCTGTTAGAAGAGGGCTTCGTGAGTTAATTGTCAGATCTGCTAGTTCATATTAGACTTTTGTCATTTTTGCCATGATTATTGTGTGCATGATATGCCTGTGAGTCCTTCATATGTTTTGTTAAGAATTTTGTCTTCTTTCCAGAGGTGCAACCCATGCATTTTTAGGATGTGTGTGGTGACTTGTGCAAGCTTGCAAAGTGATGCACCTGGCAAATCTGTTTTCAGGGACTTAGTAGTTTTCACTAAGTCTGGGATTATTTAGTTCATGATGCCATATGTTCAGCTTGTTTCCTAGTGATCCGTGCCTCTTTTGAGGATGATCAGTAAAAGAGTTTTGTTAATCATGTTATGCTCTATCCATCAATTTCTTTGTTTGCAATTATGGAGCACCCTAGCTTGAGTCAATCGAGCTCTACTTTTGCTTCGTTGTGAATCTGGGCAGATCGTCAACTTGTTTGCGATTTTGCCGACGTTATTGTAGTTGATCCGTGCATGATATGCCATTGTGCTTGCCATGTCTAGCTAGATTTTTGTGCCTTCTTAATGGATGTATGCTTGCCTTGCCATGACTTGCACCGTAGTGAGTGCATCGAGCTCGTTTACATGCCTTCGTGAGTTATATTTCAGCATGTCTCAGATTTCACTAAGTCTGAAAACTGATTGTGTTTTAGCTATGTTCGTGTGCTTGTTAGTATATTTTGTGAACCCTTTTGGCCCCAGGTCACTTAGGGTCTTTTGTTAAGCTTGTTGAGTAGCTCCATGCCATGTTCTTACTTGTCTTAATCAGGTCATGTATCATGTTGTTTTGCTGCTCCGAAGAGGGCTTCACGATCTGAAATTTCAGACAAGTGTTAATTTCACTAAGTCTGGAATCTGTTTTGCATTTGCGTTTTTGCCATGCTTGTTTGAACCTCATAATGGGTGAATTGGCCGTGGCTCAGTGCTAGTCTTTTGTTAAGCATCTTGTGTGCATCCCTGCCATGCATTTTGTTGTCATGTTTGGGTGCTGTAGCATGTTTATCTCATTGCATTTAGGTGCCTACTTGCTGTAAATCGCAGACCGGTGTCATTCTTAAAACGCTTGCCATTTCCAAACCGTAACTCCGATTCCGGCGTTCTTTATATCGTTTTCAAGCGATTTCATCTCATCTTTCCAGTGGCACACTTGGATTTCCAAGTTGAGTCCAGGTTCATGCATTTCCTATCATATCTTGCATTTTGCATCCCGCATCGCATCCCGCATAGCATACCATCATTGCATCTTATTGTTTGAGCTTGCATGTGGTTGATTGCATCCTTGTTGCTTATTTGTCTTGTTTGGGTAGAGCCGGGAGACGAGTTCGCTAACGAGGAGCCCGTTGAGTTTGCTCTTGAGGATCCAGTCAACTCTGACAACTGTGCAGGCAAGATGATCATACCCTCGAAATCACTACTATCTTTGCTATGCTAGTTTGCTCGCTCTTGCTATGCCATTGCTACAATGCCTACCATTTGCTTGTCAGCCTCCCAATTGCCATGTCAAACCTCTAACCCACCTTGTCCTAGCAAACCGTTGTTTGGCTATGTTATCGCTTTGCTCGGCCCCTCTTATAGCATTGCTAGTTGCAGCTGAAGATTGGAGGCCGTTCCTCCTTGGAACATTTATTTACTTGTTGGGATATCATTATATTGCCATGTTATCTTAATGCATCTATATACTTGGTAAAGGGTGGAAGGCTCGGCCTCTCGCCTAGTGTTTTGTTCCACTCTTGCCGCCCTAGTTTTCGTCATATCGGTGTTATGTTCACGGATTTTTGCGTTCCTTACGCGGTTGGGTTATAATGGGAACCCCTTGATAGTTCACCTTGATTAAAGCTTTTCCAGCAGTGCCCAACCTTGGTCTTACCATTTGCCACCTAGTCTATTTTTCCCTCGGGTTTCCGGAGCCCGCGGGT
>NC_041382.1:172976338-172996828 GCF_002162155.2 Triticum dicoccoides | reverse complement strand
TGAGTGTTGGTCCAAACTAGAGTCCTGTGCAGCGCCCCCTCGGGGAAACTCGAGGTTTGGTTTTAGTTGTATGGAGCGCTCATCTGAGTGTGCCCTGAGAAAGAGATATGTGCAGCTCCTATCGGGATTTGTCGGCACATTCGGGCGGTGTTGCTGGTCTTGTTTTAACCTGTCAAAGTGTCTTGAGTTACCGAGATACCGAGTCTGATCGGAATGTCTTGGGAGGAGGTCTATTCCTTCGTTGACCGTGAGAGCTTGTCATGGGCTAAGTTGGGGCTCCCCTGCAGGGATTGAACTTTCGAAAGTCGTGCCCGCGGTTATGGGCAGATGGGAATTTGTTAATGTCCGATTGTAGATAACTTGAACCTTAATTAATTAAAATGAATCAACTGAGTGTGTTACCGTGATGGCCTCTTCTCGGCGGAGTCCGGGAAGTGGACACGGTGTTGGAGTAATGCTTGCGCAGGTTGTTCCTCTAGTTTTTCTCGCTCGCGCTTTGCCCCCTCTTCTCGCTCTCCTTTGCGTATAAGATAGCCACCATATATGCTAGTCGCTTGCTGCAGCTCCACATGTATTTGCCTTACCCTTCCTATAAGCCTAAATAGTCTTGATCGCAAGGGTGCGAGATTGTTGAGTCCCTGTGGCTCACAGATACTATAACTCCAGATGCAGGTCCAGGTGATTCCTCTCCAGGTGACGAGTACGAGCTCAAGTGGGAGTTCGACGAAGACTCTCAGCGATACTACGTGTCTTTTCCTGACGATTAGTAGTGATGCCTAGTTGGGGTTTGATCGGGACCGTTGTCGCATGTTGGGTTCTCTTTTATTTTGGCGCCGTAGTCGGGCCTTGAGTGTATGGATGATGTAATGTTATTTATGTTCTTAATTGACGTGGCGAGTGTAAGCCAACTATGTTATCTCCCCTTTTATTATTATTACATGGGATGTTGTGAAGATTGCCTAACTTGCGACATATGCCTTCAATGCGATTATGTCTCTAAGTCGTGCCTCGACACGTGGGAGCTATAGTCGCATCGAGGGTGTTACAAGATGCCAATATGAATTATGCTTATGGAGATGAACTTGCCATAGTTCCTTATGTTAAACATGAAATTGTTGCTATTGCACCCACACATGATAGTCCTATTATCTTTTTAAATTCTCCGGACTACACTATATCGGAGAAGTTTGCACTTATTAAGGATTATATTGATGGGTTGCCTTTTACCGTTGCACATGATGATTTTGATGAATATAATATGCATGTGCTTTCTGCTCCTACTTGCAATTATTATGAGAGAGGAACTATATCTCCACCTCTCTGTGTTTCCAATATGATAAAATTGCAAGAAACTGTTTATACTATGCATTGGCCTTTACTTTGTGTGCATCAATTGTTCTTTTATGACATGCCGATGCATAGGAAGGGAGTTAGACTTCGTCATTACATGATATATGTTACCTTGTGCTCATCACTAAATTACAAATCATTGTTAATTAAAATTGGCTTTGATATACCTTGGGATCCGGGTGGATCCATTACTTGAGCACTATATGCCTAGCTCAATGGCTTTAAAGAAAGTGCTACCAGGGAGACAACCCGGAAGTTTTAGAGAGTCATTTAATTCTGTTGAGTGCTTTTATATAGTTTGAAAATAACAAAAATAAAGAGGGGAACCCAAAACCTTTTCAAAAAGGAAAGCGAAAGTGAGAAAGACAAGCATTGTTGAAGTGGGAGCTAGCCTTGAACTTTGTTCATGCTCACGAAAACTTTGTGAATCTTGATTACAGAAACCTTTCAATAAAAATAATTATCCCCTTGTACAATTCCATTGTATTATAAAATAATGTGCCAAGGTTTGCCTTTAGGATGTTTACATTTGCTTGATGGTTTGTACGGTGCAGGACAGAAACTTTGGCTGTAGTGCGCGATTTTACATTTTTAGCTGGAACGTCAAATAGTTCTGATTCCTTTTGCACTGCCTTTCTATACAAATTTTTTATTTTTCCTAAGTTTGGTAGAATTTTTCAAGTATCATAAGTATGGTGAATGTTCAGATTATTACAGACTGTTCTGTTTTAGACAGATTCTGTTTTTGACGCATAGTTTGCTTGTTTTGATAAAACTATCAATTTATATTAGTGGATTAAGCCATGAAAAAGTTGTACTACAGTAGAAACAATGCAAAAACAAAATATGAATTGGTTTTCAACAGTACTTAGAGTAGTGATTTGCTTTATTATACTAACGGATCTTACCGAGTTTTCTGTTGAAGTTTTGTGTGGATGAAGTGTTCGATGATCGAGAAGGTCTCGATGTGAGAAGAAGGAAGAGAGGCAAGAGCTCAAGCTTGGGGATGCCCGAGGCACCCCAAGTAAATATTCAAGGATACTCAAGCGTCTAAGCTTGGGGATTCCCCGGAAGGCATCCCCTCTTTCTTCAACAAGTATCGGTATGTTTTCGGATTCGTTTCGTTCATGCGATATGTGCAATCTTGGAGCGTCTTTTGCATTTAGTTTCATTTTTCTTTTATGCACCATGCTGGTATTAGATAGTCCTTGGTTGATTTAAAGAATGCTCTATGCACTTCACTTATATCTTTTGAGTATGGCTTTATAGAATGCTTCATGTGCTTCACTTATATCATTTGAAGTTTGGATTGCATGTTTCTCCTTACATAGACAACCGCCATTTGTATAATTCTCTTTTGCTTCACTTACATTTGTTAGAGCATGGGCATATCTTTTGTAGAAAGAATTAAACTCTCTTGCTTCACTTATATCTATTTAGAGAGATGACAGGAATTGGTCATTCACATGGTTAGTCATAAAATCCTACATAAAACTTGTAGATCACTGAATATGATATGTTTGATTCCTTGCAATAGTTTTGCGATATAAAGATGGTGATATTAGAGTCATGCTAGTGGGTAGTTGTGGATTAGTAGAAATACTTGTGTTGAGGTTTGTGATTCTCGTAGCATGCATGTATGGTGAACCATTATGTGATGAAGTCGGAGCATGATTTATTTATTGATTGTCTTCCTTATGAGTGGCGGTCGGGGACGAGCGATGGTCTTTTCCTACCAATCTATCCACCTAGGAGCATGCTCGTAGTACTTTGTTTCGATAGCTAATAGAATTTTGCAATAAGTATGTGAGTTCTTTATGACTAATGTTGAGTCCATGGATTATACGCACTCTCACCCTTCCATCATTGCTAGCCTCTCTAGTACCGCGCAACTTTCGCCGGTACCATAAACCCATCATATACCTTCCTCAAAACAACCACCATACCTACCTATCATGGCATTTCCATAGCCATTCCGAGATATATTGCCATGCAACTTCCATCATATTCATATACATGACTTGAACATGATTGTCATATTGCTTTGCATGATCGTAAGATAGCTAGCATGATGTTTTCATGGCTTGTCCATTTTTTGATGTCATTGCTACATTAGATCATTGCACATCCTGGTACACTGCCGGAGGCATCCATATAGAGTCATACTTTGTTCTAGACATTAATTTGTAATATTGAGTTGTAAGTAAATAAAAGTGTGATGATCATCATTATTAGAGCATTGCCCCAGTGAGGAAAGGATGAGGGAGACTATGATTCCCCCATAAGTTGGGATGAGACTCCGGACTTTACAAAAAAATAAAAGAGGCCAAAGAAGCCCAAATAAAAAAAGAGGCCAAAGAAGCCCACCAAAAAAATAAAAAAAATGAGAGAAAAAGAGAGAAGGGGCAGTGCTACTATCCTTTTTCCACACTTGTGCTTCAAAGTAGCACCATGTTCTTCATATAGAGAGTCTCTTGAGTTATCACTTTCATATACTAGTGGGAATTTTAATTATAGAACTTGACTTGTATATTCTGATGATGGGCTTCCTCAAATGCCCAAGGTCTCCGATGTGGGTTATCAATCGTCATCGCCAACGATCCTCTCATCGGGAGGGGTCAATCTCCATCAACATCTTCCCCAGCACCATCTCATCTCAAACCCTAGTTCATCTCTTGTATCCAATCTTTGTATCCAAACCTGAGATTGGTACCTGTGGGTTGCTAGTAGTGTTGATTACTCCTTGTAGTTGATGCTAGTTGGTTTACTTGGTGGAAGATCATATGTTCAGATCCATTATGCATATTAATACCCCTCTGATTATGAACATGAATATGCTTTGTGAGTAGTTACGTTTTTTCCTGAGGACATGGGAGAAGTCTTGCTATTAGTAGTCATGTGAATTTGGTATTCGTTCGATATTTTGATGAGATGTATGTTGTCATCCCTCTGGTGGTGTCATGTGAACGTCGACTACATGACACATCACCATTGTTTGGGCCTAGAGGAGGGCATTGGGAAGTAATAAGTAGATGATGGGTTGCTAGAGTGACAGAAGCTTAAACCCTAGTTTATGCGTTGCTTCGTAAGGGGCTGATTTGGATCCATATGTCTCATGCTATGGTTAGGTTTACCTTAATACTTCTGTTGTAGTTGAGGATGCTTGCAATGCGGGTTAATCGTAAGTTGGATGCTTGTCCAAGTAAGGACAGTACCCAAGCACCGGTCCACCCACATATCAAATTATCAAAGTACCGAACTCGAATCATGTGATCGTGATGGAAACTAGCTTGATGATAATTCCCATGTGTCCTCGGGAGCGCTTTCCTTCATATAAAAGTTTGTCCAGGCCTGTCCTTTGCTACAAAAAGGATTGGGCCATCTTGCTGCACCTTATTTACTTTTATTACTTGTTGCTCATTACAATTTATCTTATCAGAAAACTATCTGTTACCGATAATTTCAGCGCTTGTAGAGAATACCTTGCTGAAAACCGCTTATCATTTCCTTCTGCTCCTCGTTGGGTTCGGAACTCTTACTTATCGAAAGGACTAAGATAGATCCCCTATACTTGTGGGTCATCAAGACTCTTTTCTGGCGCCATTGACGGGGAGTGAAGCGCCTTTGGTAGGTGGAATTTGGTAAGGAAAAATTTATATAGTATGCTGAAATTTACTGTCACTTGTTACTATGGAACATAATCCTTTGAGGGGTTTGTTCGGGGTATCTTCACCTCATCCGAAATCACAATTAGTTACCCCTCAACCTACTGAACCTACTGAAAATGTTTACTTTGAACTTCCTTCGGGTATGATAGAGAAATTGTCAGCTCATCCTTTTGCAGGAGATGAAACATTGCATCCCGATTTACAATTAATCTATGTGGATGAAGTTTGTGGATTATTTAAGCTTGCAGGTATGCCCGAGGATGTTATCAAGAAGAAGGTCTTCTCTTTATCTTTGAAGGGAGAGGCATTGACATGGTATAGGCTATGTGATGATATGGGATCATGGGACTACAAGCGATTGAAATTAGAATTTCATCAGAAGTTTTATCCTATGCATCTTGTTCATCGTGATCGTAATTATATATATAAGTTTTGGCCTCGCAAAGGAGAAAGCATCGCTCAAGCTTGGGGGAGGCTTAAGTCAATGTTATATTCATGCCCATGAGCTCTCAAGAGAATGATTATTCAAAAAAATTATGCTTGACTTTCTCTCAATAATCGCTCCATGCTCGATACTTCGTGTACTGGATCTTTTATGATGAAGACTATTGAATTCAAATGGTATTTATTGGAAATAATTAAATGCAACTTTGAAGATTGGGATCTCGACGAAGGTAAGGAGTCAGGTATAACACCTAAGTTTGATTGTGTTAATCTTTTATGGATACCGATGTTTTTCGTGAATTTAGCACTAAATATGGACTTGACTCTGAGATAGTAGCTTCTTTCTGTGAATCCTTTGCTACTCATGTTGATCTCCCAAAGGATAAGTGGTTTAAATATAATCCTCCCATTGAAGTAAAATTAGTTGCACCTATTAAAGTTGAAGAAAAGACTATCACTTATAATGATCCTATTGTTGCTACTGCTTATGTTGAGAAACCACATTTCCCTTTTAGAATAAAGGATCATGCTAAAGGTTCAACTGTAGTCAACAAAAGTAATATTAGGACACACAACCCCCTTGAGCAAGTTAAAGTTGAACCTCATATTGCTATGGTTAAAGATCTCTTGGCTGATAATATTGATGGGCATGTTATTTACTTCTGTGATGAGACTGCTAGAATTCCTAGACCTGATACAAAAAATAAACATAGACCTGTTGTAGGCATGCCTGTTATTTCTTTTAAAATAGGAGATCATTGCTATCATGGCTTATGTCATATGGGTGCTAGTGCAAGTGCAATATCTCATTCCTTATACAAAGAAATTATGCATGACATTGCACCTGCTGAGATAGAGGATATCGATGTTACCATTAAGCTTGCCAATAGAGATACTATTTCACCAATTGGGATTGTTAGAGATGTTGAAGTCTTGTGTGGGAAGGTTAAATATCTTGCTGATTTTCTTGTTCTTGGTTCCCCACAAGATAGCTTTTGTCCCATTATATTTGGTAGACCCTTCTTGAATACTGTTAATGCTAAGATAGACTGCAATAAGGATATTGTTTCTGTTGGTTTAGGGGATATGTCTCATGAGTTTAATTTTGCTAAGCTTCGTAGACAACCCCGTGACGAGGAATTGCCTAGTAAAGATGAAATTATTGGTCTTGCTTCTATTCCGTGCCTCCTAGTGATCCTTTAGAACAATTTTTGCTAGACCATGAAAATGATATGTTCATTGATGAAAGAAGGGAAATAGATGAAGTATTCTTTAAACAGGGACCTATTCTGAAACACAACTTGCTTGTTGAAATTCTAGGGGATCCTCCTCCACCCAAGGGCGATCCCGTGTTTGAGCTTAAACCATTGCTTGATACTCTTAAATATGCTTATCTTGATGAAAAGAAGATATAACCTATTATTATTAGTGCTGACCTTTCAGAGCATGAGGAAGAGAAATTATTGAAAACTCTGAAGAAGCACCATGCTGCTATTGGATATACTCTTGATGATCTTAAGGGCATTAGTCCCACTCTATGTCAACACAAAATAAATTTGGAGAAAGATGCCAAACCAGTTATTGATCACCAACGACGGCTAAATCCTAAGATGAAAGAAGTTGTGAGAAAGGAAATATTGAAGCTCCTTGAGGCAGGTATAATTTATCCAGTTGCTGATAGTCAGTGGGTAAGTCATGTCCATTGTTTCCCTAAGAAGGGAGGTTACTGTTGTTCCTAATGATAAAGATGAATTTATCCCATAAAGAATTATTACAGGTTATAGGATGGTAATTGATTTCCGCAAACTAAATAAAGCTACTAAAAAGATCATTACCCTTTGCCTTTTATTGATCAAATGCTAGAAAGATTATCCAAACATACACATTTTTGCTTTCTAGATGGTTACTCTGGTTTCTCTCAAATACCCGTGTTAGCTGAGGATCAAGAAAAGACCACTTTTACTTGCCCTTTCGGTACTTTTGCTTATAGACATATGCCTTTTGGTTTATGTAATGCACCTGCTACCTTTCAAAGATGCATGATGGCTATATTCTCTAAATTTTGTGAAAAGATTTGTGAGGTTTTCATGGATGATTTCTCCGTTTATGGATCCTCTTTTGATGATTGCTTGAGCAACCTTGATCGAATTTTGCAGAGATGTGAAGAAACTAATCCTGTCTTGAATTGGGAGAAGTGCCACTTTATGGTTAATGAAGGTATTGTCTTGGGGCATAAAATTTCTGAAAGAGGTATTGAAGTTGACAAAGCTAAAGTTGATGCTATTGAAAAGATGTCGTGTCCCAAGGACATTAAAGGTATAAGAAGTTTCCTTGGTCATGCCGGTTTTTATAGGAGGTTCATTAAGGACTTCTCAAAAATTTACCGGCCTCTGACTAATCTATTACAAAAATATATTCCTTTTGTCTTTGATGATGATTATGTAGAAGCATTTGAAATACTTAAGAAAGCCTTGATTTCTGCACCTATTGTTCAGCCACCTGATTGGAATTTACCTTTTGAAATTATGTGTGATGCTAGTAATTATGTTGTAGGTGTTGTTCTAGGGCAAAGAGTTGATAAGAAATTAAATGTTATTCAATATGCTAGTAAAACTCTAGACAATGCCCAGAGAAATTATGCTACTATTGAAAAAGAATTTTTAGCAGTTGTATTTGCTTGTGATAAGTTCAGACCTTATATTGTTGATTCTAAAGTAACTATCCACACTGATCATGCTGCTATTAAATATCTTATGGAAAATAAAGATGGTAAACCTAGACTTATTAGATGGGTTCTCCAGCTAGAAGAATTTGATTTGCATATTATTGATAGAAACGGAGCTGAGAACCCCGTTGCAGACAACTTGTCTAGGTTAGAGAATGTTCTTGATGACCCACTACCTATTGATGATAGCTTTCCTGATGAACAATTAAATTTCATAAATGCTTCTCGTACTGCTCCATGGTATGCTGATTATGCTAATTACATTGTTGCTAAATTTATACCACCTAGTTTCACATACCAGCAAAAGAAAAAGTTTTTCTATGATTAAAGACATTACTTCTGGGATGACCTACATCTTTATAAAGAAGTAGTAGATGGTGTTATTAGACCTTGTGTACCTGAGCATGAACAGGAACAGATCCTACGCAAGTGTCACTCAGAAGCTTATGGAGGACACCATGCTGGAGATAGAATTGCACATAAAGTTTTGCAATCCGGTTTTTATTGGCCTACTCTCTTCAAGGATGCCCGTAAGTTTGTCTTGTCTTGTGATGAATGTCAAAGAATTGGTAATATTAGTAGACGTCAAGAAATGCCTATGAATTATTCACTTGTTTTTGAACCATTTAATGTTTGGGGCTTTGATTATATGGGACCGTTTCCTTCCTATAATGGGTATACTCATATTTTAGTTGTTGTTGATTACGTTACTAAGTGGGTAGAAGCTATTCCAACTAGTAGTGCTGATCATAACACCTCTATTAAGATGCCTAAAGAATTTATTTTTCTGAGGTTTGGAGTCCTTAGATACTTAATGACTAATGGTGGTTCGCATTTTATTCATGGTGCTTTTCGTAAAATGCTTGCTAAGTATGATGTTAATCATAGAATTGCATCTCCATATCATCCACAGTCTAGTGGTCAAGTAGAATTGAGTAATAGAGAGCTCAAATTAATTTTTCAAAAGACTTTTAATAGATCTAGAAAGAATTAGTCAATGAAACTTGATGATGCATTATGGGCTTATAGAACTGCATACAAAAACCCTATGGTATGTCTCCGTATAAAATGGTTTATGGTAAAGCATGTCACTTACCTCTTGAACTAGAACATAAGGAATATTGGGCTATTAAAGAGCTCAATTATGATTTCAAACTTGCCGGTGAGAAGAGGTTATTTGACATTAGCTCACTTGATGAAAATGGAGAACCCAGGCCTATGAGAATGCCAAACTGTTTAAAGAAAAAGTTAAAAGATGGCATGGCAAAAGGATACAAAAGCGTGAGTTTAATGTAGGTGATTATGTATTGCTATACAACTCTCGTTTGAGATTTTTTGCAGGCAAACTCCTCTCTAAGTGGGAAGGTCCTTATGTTATCGAGGAGGTCTACCATTCTGGTGCCATAAAAATCAACAACTTCGGAGGCACAAATCCGAGGGTGGTAAACGGTCAAAGAATTAAACATTATATCTCAGGTAATCCCATAAATGTTGAAACTAATGTTATTGAAACCGTAACCCCGAAGGAATACATAAGAGACACTTTCCGGAACGTTTCAAACTCTGAAAAGGAATAGGTATGTGGTACGGTAAGTAAACCGACTCCAAAATAGTTCTAATGGCATTTTTTCTCCGTTTTGGAATATTTAAAAAAATAGGAAAATAAGAAGCAGACCAGAAAGGACACGAGGCTTCCACGAGGGTGGAGGGCGCCCCCCTGCCTCGTGGGCACCTTGTGCGCTCTCCGGACTCCGTTTTCTTGCACGATACTTCTTTTGGTCAGTAAAAATTCATTATATAATCTCCTGAAGGTTTTGACCACCATATCACGCAAATATCTCTTGTTTTTGTTTCGAGCTGTCTTCTGCCAGGGTTGTCAAGGCCAGGCATCATGTCGTCTCCCTCCTCCTCCAACAATGAGGGCAACGATGCTTGGCTAATGAAGATAGAGCTGAAGAGAGAAGAACCCGAAGAGATCAACAAGGATGATGGGATCAAGAAGGCCATGAAGGATCAAGTCCCGTCAGTAGTAGAAGAAGACATCCTTCAACCTCACCACAATCTCTCTACCCAAACAGAGATTGAAGCTTTCAAGATGATTGAGTTAGCTCGCATTCAAAACAAGTATCTCACAAGTGAAAATATTTTGTTGAAGGAGCATATCATCGCACTCAAGGGCATTATCCGCAAATTGGAGGATCTCCTACGCTCGATGTGCGACTATCCATCATCACCAACACCTTCTTCACCAACAAAGAAGAACCGAGCATCGGGTATGGGCACTCCCCTTGGTAACTGCCAAGCTTGGGGGAGTGCCCATGTATCGTATCAACATCACACCTTTTATCTTTACCGTTTTCCTTAGTTCGATCCTTTTGGTGATATCTTGATCTAGTAGAATAAAGTTTTAGTATGATCTAGTTTTGAGTTTTACTTTATGATCCTTCTATGTAATCGAGTCTGTGAGCTGTATATAATAAATATTAGTGTTGAGTCAAGGGCTTGATTATCTTGCTATGATCTTGAGGGAATAAAATAAAAGAGAACGAATAAAAACAAATAAAGAGATCATATGGATCTTATGGAGAGTAATGGCTTCACATATAAAGAGTATGATGAATAAAAGTTGTTGAAAGTTGACAAACATAGTTTTGGTCATCATTGCAATTAATAGGAAGTAATAAAGAAAGAGAGGTTTTCACAATTAAATATACTATCTTGGACATCTTTTATGATTATGAGCACTCACTAAAATATGACATGCTAAAGAGTTGACGTTGGACAAGGAAGACAACGTAATGGGTTATGTTTTCTTACATCTGAGATAAATTATATTGTCATGGACCATCCCACATGTTGAGCTTGCCTTTCCCTCTCATGCTAGCCAAGTTCTTTGCACCAAGTAGAAATACTACTTGTGCTTCCAAATATCCTTAAACCCAGTTTTGCCATGAGAGTCCACCATACCTACCTATGGATTGAGTAAGATCCTTCAAGTAAGTTGTCATCGGTGCATGCAATAAAAATTGCCTTCTAAATATGTATGACTTATTAATGTGGAGAAAATAAGCTTTGTAGGATCTTGTGATGTGGAAGAAATAAAAGCGACGGACTGCATAATAAAGGTCCATGTCACAAGTGGCAATATAAAGTGACGTTCTTTTGCTTTCAGATTTTGTGCATCCAACCATAAAAGCGCATGACAACCTCTGATTCCCTCTCCAAAGGGCCTATCTTTTACTTTTATGTTCTACCTTATATAAGAGTCATGGTGATATTCACCTTTCCTTTTTACATTTTATCCTTTGGCAAGCACAATGTGTTGGAAAGATCTTGATATATATAGCTAATTGGATGTGAGTTTTCATGAACTATTATTGTTGACATTACCCTTGAGGTAAAACGTTGGGAGGCAAAACTATAAGCCCCTATCTTTCTCTGTGTCCGATTAAAACTCCATACCCATAAATATTGCGTGAGTGTTAGCAATTGTGATATAATAAATAATAGTTGAGTATGTGGACTTGCTGAAAAGCTCTTATATTGACTCTTTCCTATGTTATGATAAATTGCAATTGCTTCAATGACTGAGATTATAGTTTGTTAGTTTTCAATGAAGTTTATGATTCATACTTGAAATTGTGATTGAATAGATACTTTAGCATAAGAGATCATATGACAACATATATATGTGTTGTTGTTCTAAGAATGATCATGATGCCCTCATGTCCATATTTAATTTTTATCGACACCTCTGTCTCCAAACATGTGGACATATTTTTCGATTTCGACTTTCGCTTGAGGACAAGCGAGATCTAAGCTTGGGGGAGTTGATACGTCCATTTTGCATCATGCTTTTATATTGATATTTATCGCATTATGGGCTGTTATTACACATTATGTCACAATACTTATGGCTATTCTCTCTTATTTTACAAGGTTTACATGAAGAGGGGGAATGCCGGCAGCTGGAATTCTGGGCTGGAAAAGGAGCAAATATTATAGACCTATTCTGCACAACTCCAAAAGTCCTGAAACTTCACGGAAGTCATTTTTGGAATATATGAAAAATATTGAGCGAAGAAAGTTCTAGAGGGTGCCCACACCCTGGCCATGAGGGTGGGGGCGCGCCCCCTGCCTCGTGGGCCCCCTGGTGGCCCTCCGATGCCCATCTTTGGCTATATGGAGTCTTTCGTCCGAGGAAAAATCATAAGCAAGCTCACAGGACGAAACTCCACTGCCACAAGGCGGAACCAATATAGGACTCCGGCGGAGCTATTCTGCCAGGGAAACTTCCCTCCGGGAGGGGGAAATCATCACCATCGTCATCACCAACGATCCTCTCATCGGGAGGGGGTCAATCTCCATCAACATCTTCACCAGCACCATCTCATCTCAAACCCTAGTTCATCTCTTATATCCAATCTTTGTATCCAAACCTCAGATTGGTACCTGTGGGTTGCTAGTAGTGTTGATTACTCCTTGTAGTTGATGCTAGTTGGTTTACTTGGTGGAAGATCATATGTTCAGATCCATTATGCATATTAATACCCCTCTGATTATGAACATGAATATGCTTTGTGAGTAGTTACGTTTGTTCCTGAGGACATGGGAGAAGTCTTGCTATTAGTAGTCATGTGAATTTGGCATTCGTTCGATATTTTGATGAGATGTATGTTGTCATGCCTCTAGTGGTGTCATGTGAACATCGACTACATGACACTTCACAATTGTTTGGGCCTAGAGGAGGGCATTGGGAAGTAATAAGTAGATGATGGGTTTCTAGAGTTACAAAAGCTTAAACCCTAGTTTATGCGTTGCTTCGTAAGGGGCTGATTTGGATCCATATGTCTCATGATATGGTTAGGTTTACCTTAATACTTCTGTTGTAGTTGCAGATGATGAGGACACAAACCTGGGGTAGGGTAATAGGCCTGACCTATACGTCCTACCTAAGGTCCTTGTCCTAAGAACAAAAGAAGTTCAAGAATCAGAAGAAGGGATCCAGCAAAGGTGTCGAGTGAAGTCCACTCGACCTACCATTCACTCGGAGATCTCTCTTTATCCAAGTCACTCGACCATGAAACCACTCCACATATAAGAAGACCTAAAGCCGCTCTACACAGCAATGGTCGGGTATTTACTCATATATTTAATGATCATTTGTAGCACTTCAATACATGCATTACCTGTAACGCCACCCCTTTAGGTACATTGAATCCTATGTAACGGAGGGGAGCTAGGGTCCTGGCGCACTCTATATAAGCCACCCCCCTCCTCTGGGACAAGGGTTCGCACCCCCTGTAACACACACGCTCATAATCCAGTCGACCGCCTCCGGGCTCCGAGACGTAGTGCTATTACTTCCTCTGAGAAGGTCCTGAACTCGTTAAACCTGCGTGTACAACTCCTCCATAGCTAGGATCTTGCCTCTACATTCCTACCCCCACTCTACTGTCAGACTTAGAACCACGACAGTTGGCGCCCACCTTGGGGCCGGTGTCTTAGTGATTTGTTGGAGAAGTTGCAATTTTTCCGATCCCCTTCATCATGGTTTCAGGCGGAGGTTTGGCTGAGGGCCGCGAGATCCATCTCAGCGCACTCGTGTTTGTCGCCGACGACTCCGCTTGGCTTTAGGAGGCTCCACTCGACGTCGACGCACTCCCCGTCCGCGGGGCAACGCACTTTCGCGCGTGCGTCCGCGGCGTCCTCCTACGGCAGCCGTCGACCCAGTATTGGTCGGCTCCTGTAGCTTCCCCCTCCCTGCAGCCCGCCGGAGCAAATGTTCTGGTCGGTCGAGGCTTCAGCGGTGGGTGAGGCACGCGGTGGCTCGCCAATCGGCCACCCCCAGGTCACGGCGATCGAGCCCGACAAAACTCTCTACGGCCTGTTCGACCTGTCGACTGGCTCCGTAGAGACTGCATCCGAGTGCGACAGCAGCGACCCCGCGGCGGAAGTTTTGATGGTCAATGGACCACGTAGTCCTCCTGGCTTCACCCGTGAAGACGGAGGTGATGGTGGCGACGATCCGTCGCGAGTCCATGAAGAGTACCAACCCGAACCCCTCTCTTCACAGAGGAGGGAGGAACTTCACCATCGGAACATGGATGCACTTCACACTCCTATCGTTGGAGAAACCCCTGAGGCCCAGGCCTTGGAGGAGGCGCGCCTAGCCAACTTGGCTGAGCACACTCGACTAGAGAACCTCCAACACGCACTCGACGAGCGTGCTCGGCAGTGTGCTCCCGAATCGAGTCGACGTCAACTTTTTCCACCTCCGACTCAGGTATACCAAACTCCAATCCAGAATCTTTCAGCTGCGGCCCGAATAGCAGAGTCAATTCAACCTTCCAAGTCAGAAGCTGGTCGAGGTTTGGTGCAGATCTAGGCTTTGCCCCGAGCCACGGGAGAGCAGAATACAGTAGTATCTCAGTCGCGGAATAGGATTCATAGCAGATCCGTAGTTGCAGACACAGTCCAGTCGGCTCACAGCCTGAGATCGCCCCCGAGGCGTGAGGGACGTGGAGACTGACGAGATCAGTACAGAAACCATGAGCAGTATGATCACCGACTCGATCACGATGATCGTCGTCGAGGGCCCACGCCTCCCCCAAGGAGTGGATCATACGTGCCTCGGCAGCAGGATGACAGACGCCATCACAGTGGTGGGCGAAGGATTCCAATAGACCCCAGGGAACCAGGCTTTGATGCGAGATCTATCCTCGTTCAGGGTCTGGTCGACAGAAACAGAGCTCACAGAGAAGGCTCTGACAGAGATTTTCCAACCAGCAGTAGAATGCATGTCTCAGGCCCAGAGTGCTTCAGCAGAGCCATCAGGTCTGCGGTGATTCCTCCCAACTTCAGATTGGCAACTGGAGTCAGTAAGTTCACTGGTGAGTCCAAGCCAGACACTTGGCTCGAGGATTACCGAGTGGCTGTACAGATCGGTGGCGGCAACGATGAAGTGGCCATGAAGCATCTTCCTTTGATGCTAGAGGGCTCGGCCAGGGCGTGGCTGAATCAGTTAGCTCCTGGTAGTATTTATACTTGGGAAGATCTTGCTCGAGTATTTGTGAGAACATTTGAAGGTACTTGCAAGCGGCCAACAGGGTTGACAGAATTACAGTGTTGCATTCAGAAACCGAATGAAACTTTGAGGGATTATATCCAGAGATGGATCATGTTGCACCACACAGTGGAGAATGTGTCAGATCACCAAGCAATTTGTGCCTTCAAAGAAGGCATTAAGTATCGGGAGTTGAATCTGAAATTCGGTCGGACAGGAGATATGACTCTGACTCGGATGATGGAGATTGCCACCAAGTACGCCAATGGTGAAGAAGAAGACCGACTCCAGAGTGGTAAGCACAAAGCAGTCGCCCACGAAACCGGAGGAAGAAACTCCAGTCGAAAGCAGAAGCGCAAAGCCGAGCCAGTCGCTCCTGGTGAAGCCTTAGCCATGACTCAGGGGAAGTTCAAGGGGAAACCTAAAGGACCATGGAACCCAAAGAAGGTAAAAGATCAAGATGGAAATGATGTGCTGGATTTACCATGCCACATTCACACCAAGAAAGATGAGGAGGGTAATTTCATTTACCCAAAGCATACCACTCGACAATGTCGACTCCTAATCCAGCAATTCCGGGAGAAACAGCCCAAGGAAAAGGAGAAAGAAGCAGACAAAGTTGAGGATGAGGAGGAGGACTATGATGGTTACCCCCACGTCAATTCCACTCTAATGATTTTTGCTGATGTTGAGAGTAAGAGTCGACTGAAAGTCATCAACAGAGAAGTAAACCTGGTCGCCCCGGTGACACCCAGTTATTTGAAGTGGTCTCGGACTGCCATTACATTCGACCAGTCTGATCACCTAGCGCACATAGCCACCCCTGGGAGGCAAGCGTTGGTGGTCGACCCAGTGGTCGAAGGCACCCAATTGACTAAGGTTCTGATGGATGGTGGCAGTGGCCTGAATATACTGTATGCGGAGACGTTGAAAGGAATGGGCATTCCGATGTCCAGACTCTGTGAAAGCAATATGAGTTTCCATGGAGTCATTCCAGGCAAGAAGGCTGCATCACTCGGCCAGATTGCTCTCGACATGGTTTTTGGTGATTCCAAGAATTACCGCAAAGAAAAGTTGACATTTGAAGTTGTGGATTTCCAGAGTGCTTATCACGCTATTCTGGGCAGGCCAGCTTATGCATGTTTTATGGCTCGACCATGCTATGTGTACCTCAAACTGAAGATGCCTGGTCCGAAGGGCGTGATCACTATCACTGGCAATAGAAACAAGGCAGAAGAATGCTTCCAGAAGGGCTCGAAGATCGCCGATGCGCAGATGGCAGTAGTGGAATTGCAGGAATATCAGAAAAATGCAGATCCGAGTGATTTGCTGCGAGCTAAGAAGCCTGCCACAGATTCAGCATTTCAGTCGTCCGGTGAAACAAAACCGATTCATGTTCACCCGACCGATCCCAATGCTGCTCCGACCCACATTTCAACAACACTCGACTCCAAATAGGAAGAAGCGCTCATCCAGTTCCTCCGTGAGAACTGGGACATCTTTGCATGGAAACCTTCTAACATGCCAGGTGTTCCCAGGGGACTGGTTCAGCATCGTTTGCGAGTCGACCCAAAAGTGAAACCAGTCAAAGAACATCTTCGACGGTCCGCTGTACAGAAGAGGAAGGTAATTGGTGAAGAAGTGGCTCGGCTTCTGGCAGCTGAGTTTATCCGAGATATTTACCACTCTGAGTGGTTAGCTAATGTTTTCATGGTCCCAAGAAGGATGATTCACTTTGCATGTGCATTGACTTCAAACATATCAATCGGGCCTGCCCGAAAGATCACTTTCCTCTCCCTCGCATCGACCAAATAGTCGACTCGACTGTGGGGTGCGAGCGTTTGTCCTTTTTAGATGCTTATTCTGGGTACCATCAGATCTGCCTATACGGACCCAATGAGATAAAAACAGCTTTCATCACCCCATTTGAATGCTTCTGTTATGTCACTATGCCATTCGGTTTGAAGAACGCTGGAGCCACATTCATGCGGATGATTCAGAAGTGGCTGCTCACTCAGATCAGTCGAAATGTGGAAGCATACATGGATGACATTGTGGTCAAGTCACATAAAGGTTTCGACCTACTGGCTGACCTTGCTGAAACCTTTGCCGACCTCAGAAGGCATGATATCAAGCTTAATCCATCAAAGTGCATGTTTGGAGTTCCAGGCGGAAAATTACTCGGTTTTCTCGTTTCCGAACGAGGGATCGATGCTAACCCAGAGAAAGTGGGTGCCATACTCCAGATGAAATGCCCTGTGCGTGTGCATGATGTCCAGAAGCTTACTGCTTGTTTGGCCGCCCTAAGTCGATTCATTTCTCGCCTCGGTGAAAAGGCACTGCCTCTTTACCGACTGATGAAGAAGTCAGATAAGTTCGAGTGGACTCCTGAAGCTGATGCAACATTTGAGAGCTTAAAGCCCTACTTTCCACCCAGCCGGTGCTTGCTGCCCCAATCAGCAAAGAGCCTTTACTGCTTTACATTGCAGCCACTGGACAAGTCGTCAGTATAGTACTTATGGTCGAGCAGGAAGAAGAAGGAAAAGCTTACAAAATTCAGCGCCCAGTATACTATGTTTCTGAAGTTTTGACTCCATCAAAGCAAAGATATCCACATTATCATAAGCTTGTTTATGGGATCTATATGACCACGAAGAAGGTTGCACATTACTTCTCTGATCACTCCATTACAGTCGTCAACGACGCTCCGTTATCAGAGATTCTGAACAATAGAGATGCAACTGGTCGAGTGGCAAAGTGGGCGGTTGAACTCCTTCCCTTAGATTTCAAGTTTGAGGCAAAGAAAGCTATCAAGTCCCAAGCAATAGCAGATTTCCTCACCGAGTGGATGGAACAACAACTGTCGACTCAAGTACACTCGGAGCACTAGACCATGTTCTTTGATGGTTCCAAGATGCTAAATGGTTCCGGTACTGGGGTTGTACTGGTATCCCCCCGAGGAGACAAGCTCAGATATGTCCTCCAGATTCACTTTGATTCTTTCAATAACGAAGCAGAATATGAAGCACTCTAGTATGGGTTACGTATGGCCATTTCACTCGGCGTCCGTCGCCTCATGGTCTACGGCGACTCAGATTTGGTAGTCAATCAAGTGATGAAGGAGTGGGACGTTAGAAGCCCAGCCATGACTGGTTAATGCAACGCAGTGAGAAAGTTGGAAAAGAAGTTTGAGGGGTTAGAGCTCCATCATATCCCCCGACTGAAAAGTCAAGCAGCAGATGATTTAGCAAAGATAGGCTCCAAGAGAGAAACCATTCCCAGTAATGTGTTCCTGGAGCATATTCATGCACCTTCAGTTCAAGAAGATCCCTTCAATGAAGAACCCCCGCAGCCTAAGAGTGCCACAGATTCGACTGAAGTCGCGGTCCCAGCCGTGGTCGAATTGATCATGGAGGTGTTGGTCATCACCCCCGACTAGATAGTACCATACATTGCATATATCCTTAGGAAAGAGCTCCCAGAAGACGAACAAGAGGCTCGACAGATCGTCCGTCGATCCAGGGCCTTTACTGTAATAAGAGGACAACTGTTCAGAGAAAGTGCAACTGGGGTTAGCCAGAAATGCATTACACTAGAAGAAGGTCGAGTGATCCTCCATGACATCCATTCGGGGACATGTGGTCACCATGCGTCCTCTCGGACCATTGTGGCTAAAGCATACCGAGCTGGATTTTATTGGCCACGAGTAAATGAAATGACGAAAGATATAGTCGAGAGATGTGAAGGCTGCCAGTTCTACTCCAATATGTCGCACAAACTTGCATCAGCCCTGAAGACCATCTCACTCGTCTGGCCCTTTGCTATTTGGGGATTGGACATGGTTGGTCCACTAAGGACTGGTAGGAGCGGCTTCACTCATGTGCTTGTAGCAGTCGACAAGTTTAACAAATGGATCGAAGCCAGGCCTATTAAGAATCTTGAAGCTAGTACTGTTGTCAGCTTCATCAGAGAGTTGATTTTCAGATATGGGGTTCCGCACAGCATCATCACCGACAACAGATCAAACTTCGATTCTGATGAGTTCAGAACCTTCTGCGCCTCACAAGGCACACGAGTCGACTATGCTTCGGTCGCCCATCCCCAGTCGAATGGACAAGCAGAAAGAGCAAATGGCCTGATTCTCAAAGGACTGAAACCCCGACTGATGCGAGATCTCAAGCATGCAGCGGGCGCCTGGGTTGATGAACTTCCATCAGTTCTCTGGGGATTGAGGACAACTCCTAATCGGTCGACTGGTCGAACTCCATTATTCTTGGTCTATGGAGATGAAGTTGTTCTACCGAGTGACTTGCTCCATAATGCTCCACGAGTTGAGCTCTTCTCTGAAGATGAAGCAGAACAAGCTCGGCAAGACACAGTCGACCTCCTAGAGGAGGAAAGAGAGATGGCCTTGATCCGGTCGACCATTTATCAACAAGACTTGCGTCGATTCCACGCTAGACCCGTGAAGGGTCGAGCCTTTCAAGAGGGAGACTTGGTTCTTCGAGTGGATCAGCAGAAACCACACAAGCTCGCCCCAACTTGGGAAGGCCCCTTCATTGTCACCAGAGTGCTCCACAATGGAGCATACCACCTTACAGTGTCGAGCACAAGAAGGACGAGCCACGGGCTTGGAACGCAGAGCTGCTCCGCCCCTTTTATACTTAAGTATTCGTTTGAATAAAATGTAATAAGAAATACCGTTGTAATTTATTTACCAAAGACAAGAGCTTTACAGTCCTCTAGCATGATTGTTGTTGCTTTTGTTTATGTCTGAAAACCCCCAGTGGGTGACTTAGCCGCGAATCTGTTTTGCCTAAGTTCGAAAGAAAATCCTACCGAGTGGTGAGCCAGCCTCCAACTCAGGGGCTTAGCTGTGAACCCGTTTCGCCTAAGTTTTCAAAATCCTACCGAGTGGTGAGCCAGTCTCCCACTCGGAGGCTTAGCTGCAGTCCAGTACTCGCCTAAGTTTGAAAAAATCCTACCGAGTGGTGAGCAATCCTCCCACTCGGGGGCTTAGCTGCAGTCCAGTACTCGCGTAAGTTTGAAAAAGTCCTACCGAGTGGAGAGCAACCCTCCCACTCGGAGGCTTAGCTGCAGTCCAGTACTCGCCTAAGTTTGAAAAAATCCTACCGAGTGGTGAGCAATCCTCCCACTCGGGGGCTTAGCTGCAGTCCAGTACTCGCGTAAGTTTGAAAAAGTCCTACCGAGTGGAGAGCAACCCTCCCACTCGGAGG
>NC_041382.1:172941148-172975961 GCF_002162155.2 Triticum dicoccoides | reverse complement strand
CTTAGCTGCAGTCCAGTACTCGCCTAAGTTTAAAAAAATCCTACCGAGTGGAGAGCAACCCTCCCACTCGGAGGCTTAGCTGCAGTCCAGTACTCGCCTAAGTTTGAAAAAATCCTATCGAGTGGTGAGAAATCCTCCCACTCGGGGGCTTAGCTGCAGTCCAGCACTCGCCTAAGTTTGAAAAATCCTACCGAGTGGAGAGCAACTCTCCCACTCGGGGGCTTAGCTGCAGTCCAGTACTCGCCTAAGTTCGAAACACATCCCTATCTGCAAGGACGACGAGGTGCAGGTCGACTGCAACCTTCTCCTTCGGAGCTACGCCACAAGTACAATGTGCGCTCCATCCCTATCCACAAGGACGACGAGGTGCAGGTCGACTGCAACCTTCTCCTTTGGAGCTACGCCACAAGTACAATGTGCTCTCCATCCCTATCCGCAAGGACGACGAGGTGCAGGTCGACTGCAACCTTCTCCTTCAGAGCTACGCCACAAGTACAATGTGCACTCCATCCCTATCCGCAAGGACGATAAGATCATGGTCGACTGCAATGCGTGCTCCGTCCCTATCCACAAGGACGACGAAGTGCAGGTCGATTGGAGTCACCACCTCAGAGCTGCATCTCACGCACAAAGATTATTCCGAGCAAAGAATAAAGTCCACTTGAAGGCAAATGCAAGCATATTCGGAAATAAACCAAGTTCGGATAAACCCTAAAGTACCGGACGACGGATCAAAAGTATTCGAGCATCAAGCCCGAAGGAGTTTAACGGTTACATAATCACTCGGCATTCCGAGGCAAATAAAAGTGAGGCATAATGTTTTTTCAGTCACACATCAGGAGAAGGACTGGCTGGGTCGTAGAAACTATCAAGGTCAATGCTGTCTGCAATGCGAGTGGCGGCCTCAAGGATGGTATCCATGAAAGACTGGAAAGTGTGCCTCTTCGTGTTAGCAACCTTGAGTTCCGCCAGCTTGTATTCTCTGATGTCCTTGCAGTGCACTCGGACCAAAGACAACGCGACATCAGCACCACAGCGAGCGGATGACTTCTTCCAGTCTTGAACACGCTCGGGGATTTGATTCAGTCGAGTCATCAAGGACTCCAGCTCTTGACACAGTTCCGCCTGAGGCTAGAGTTCGGCATCAATCCGAGTCATCGCAGCTTTCAGGCGGGCAAGATAGGCAACCGCACTGTCCATACGAGATTCCAACCGCAGCATGTTCATCACAACATCATCCTTGACTGCACAGTTTATGGGATCAAGACCCGTCTCGACCCGCCCAGTTTCTGCTTCAAAGTCTTGGCAAAATTCTGCACAGTCGAGTGAATGGTGAGTCGACTATATAATTAGACTTGGCAGTCGACAGAAATAAGACAGATTAATCAGTACCTTCAAGTTTCAAAACCAGCTTTGCAGCAAGCTGGCCCAGATAAGACTCCAGTTCGCCATTCTTGGCCTTGAGACCCCCAAGCTCGTCGGTCAGTTTCTCCTTGTCCTTCTTCAGTTGCTCGATCTCCCGATTAGCGTCGGAAGCAACAGTCTTCAGCTTGGAGTTTTCTTCTTCTAACTTGCCGACTGAAGCAAGCTTCTTGTCAGCAAGTGCTATTTTATCGCGCGCCTCCTTCTGTGCTGAAGCAAGATCCATATCCTTCTTCTCCAAAGCCTGCTTCATTTTCTCTAAAGAAACAACACTCTTCAGACGGGCTTGGAGTTGGCGCTTTTCACTACATACATCTGCTCGAGTGGAGTCACTCGGTTCAAAAAATGGAAAGGAAAAGTGCCAGCAGTGGGATATATAGTTAGCGATTGGTTACCTCCCATGGCAGCTACTTCGTCACGAGCAGTCTTGAGATTATTCTTGGCCAATTCCAGATCAAGGTTGAGGCTGATTTGTTGTTTGTTCATTGAAGAAAGCTGAGCCCCAAGATCACAAGATTTCTGAAGTTAAAGCCATATCAGTCGACAGAGATAAAAGACATCACAATGATAGCTACTCTAAGACTACCGCCGAATCAAACATTCAATGGCAGTCTCGGGGACTACACCCAGTGGGTGCACTTAGCGTGCCCCCACTGATTTTGTAAAAAAAAAAAGAGGTTCAAATTCTCAGACCACAGTCGACTGCACGCAGTCAACTATGGTCTCGGGGACTAAACCCAGTGGGTGCACTCAGCGTGCCCCCACTAGTTTTGGTTCCACTCGGCGTGGCCTGCCCAGTTCGAGTTGCAAAAAAAAAAGTTCCTATTCTCATACCACAATCAACTGCTCGCAGTCAACTCTAGTCTCAAGGACTACACCCAGTGGGTGCACTCAGCGTGCCCCCACTAGTGCAAAGATTCAGCTTGAATCGACACAAAGAGACATACAATTTCAAAACAGTCACACCCCGGTAGGTGATCAGACAAGAAATATGGTCGATCGGAAAATCAACTAACCTGGACATTGGCTTGCAGAGCAGCTCCGGCGTTGAAGGCTATCTAACTAGCCTCATGCAGCACTTTCATTTGCCCCATCACAAGATTCAACTGAAGAAGAGCTTCCTTGGCAGCAGTCGGCAGATCGTCCGGAGTTTGATATGCAGTAAAAAGTGTTGAAGGCAGAGCAATCGAAGAAGCCGCCGGATCTGAGGAAGAGAGTTGCACCGGCGCAGTAGAAGTCTGAGCAGCTGATCCTGAGGGGCAATCAGTCGATAGAGGAACGGCGAAGGTGATGTTGGTTCGAGCCAGATCCGTCGATCGCTCGACCGTCGTCCCAGGCGTCACAGTCGACCGAAGAACCTGGACTTCAAGCACCCTCCCGCCATGCTCCTTGTCCTTCCTCCTCCTCCCTCTCAGCGATACTTCTTCTTCATCGTCCGGGAGCACAACAACGTCTCGTGGAACTGCAATAAACAGAGAAAGCCATAAGGATAGTTGACAAACCGACCAGTCGACCTAATGAATTCGAATCAGACAGACTTATTGGCTTTTGAGATGACGGCATCGTCAGCTTCCTCGTCGGCTGGAGTCTTGTCAATATCCATATCAGTCGCAGCAGAGGTCGGGCTATACAGGTTCATCATCCACTCAGTCAGAACAAGAAAAACCGGTCGGAACAGGAAATCGATCGGAACAAGTAAATACGAGAAGAACGTTTACCCAGAGGCAACAGGGACGTCCATCTTGATTCTAGGCAAGGTCTTCCGAGCCTTCGAAGGATTAATTTTGGGCTGCTTGGTGACCTTATCAGTCAATTCTGGAGTCGAGGACCGGGCGCGCTTGTGAGATGGATCATTTGACGCCACAGATTTTCCGCGCTTGCTCGCGGGATCATGGCGCAGCTTCAATCGACGTTCAGAACGAGGCGATGAATCGGCAACTTCCTCATCGTCCGACTTGTCGCTCTCGTCTTCGTCATTGTCGGCAGGGAACTCCCACTCGCCGCTCTCCTCGGCACTGTCCTCGCCCTCGTGGTCTTGCTCTAGAGCTTGTTCACCATTGGGCATTGAATACATCTCCGTGTAGATCTGTGATACAAGGGACTGATCATAAGTCAATCGGATCAACAGCCAATCAGAAAATACGTTCAAAAACTCATTTATGATGACCAGACCTTATCTGGCAGGTTGTTGTTGCTGGAAGGGTCGACTCTCCTAGCACCTCTGGGGTTGTCCTTGTTTCCGGTGATACCCATCAAGAACTCGGCCACTGTTTTGGCCTCCACCTCCTCCGGATGAACCCGAGCAGTGTTGCCAGCCCCGGAGTACATCCACATGGAGCGGTCACGAGCCTGGAGAGGTTGGATCCGCCGACTGAGGAACACCTCGAGCAGATCCATACTGGTGACACCTTGGTTGATCAGTTGGACTACTCTCTCAACTAGCATGCATGTCTCTTCCTTCTCCACAGCGGTCACTTTCAATGAAGATGGAGTTTGAATGCGGTCAAAAGAGAAAGGGGGGAGCCCGGTGGACTGGCCTGGGGTCACGGTATCCTGGCAGTAGAACCAGGTCGACTGCCAGCCCCTAACCGACTCCGGAAGTGTCATCGGGGGAAAAGAACTCCTCTTCCTCTTTTGAATGCCCAGACCCCACACATCTGAATAACGTGGGTCTTCTCATCATTCGAGTTCGCTTTCTTCATAGTTTGGGATCGGATGGTAAAAATGTGCTTGAAAAGACCCCAGTGCGGTTGGCACCCTAGGAAATTCTCACACATGGAGACGAATGCAGCAAGATATGTGATGGTATTGGGAGTAAAATGGTGGAGTTGGGGACCAAAGAAATTCAGGAAACCTCGAAAGAAGGGGTGCGGTGGAAGCGAGAATCAGCGGTCGACATGAGTGGCGAGCAGAACACACTCACCCGGTCGCGGCTGCGACTCTGCTTCCCCCATTGGCAGACGCGCAGATTTATGGACGATCAGCCCTAACTCTACCATATCATCCAAGTCTCCTGCCGAAGCGAAGATCGGATCCAATCTCCTTGGATCCAACCCGACGGCATCCCCGAGCCTGACGAAGACCCCCGATTCATCTTCTTGTTCTTCGCCGCCCCCGTCGCCTTCTTCGCACGCTCTAGCACCGCCGTTTTGTCCTTCCCCATAGCGGCGGAGCTGCGGCGTCGAGAGCGGTTGGGCTGGACGGAGTGGAGATGCGAGGGTAAGAAGAAGGGAAATGTACGCGCACAATGCAAATGCCTCGGCCTCACCGCTTTTAAAGGCCTGCTTCCGAGTGGCTGATGCGTGGGCCCGAGCGATCCTGTCAAATCCCCCCAACAGTCGCACACGGGATATGTGGCGAAAAAGGTGGCGCGGAAATTGAAACGTCCTATTTATATACTCCACTTACCACGGAGCGCTCCACCTGGCGCGCTTCCACCAAAATTTCGAATCCCGTGAAATCCGGGATCCTCTACAACCGATCACACCAAAGATTTCATGTCAAAGATGTTAGTCGACACATGTCATTGTATAAGCCAGTCAGCAATTTCTGAATCGATCAAGGCGACTGAAACGAAGCCGAAGTTCTAACAACTGGCCTCCACCGGGAGATGAAGACAAGGCAAAGCCAGAGCAGAAGCAAGGTCAACTCCATCCTTCTTTTTTCACTCAAACCTCGATCCATTCGGGGGCTAATGATGAGGACACGAACCTGGGGTAGGGTAATAGGCCTAACCTATATGTCCTACCTAAGGTCCTTGTCCTAAGAACAAAAGAAGTTCAAGAATCAGAAGAAGGGATCCAGCAAAGGTGTCGAGTGAAGTCCACTCGACCTAACATTCACTCGGAGATCTCTGTTTATCCAGGTCACTCGACCATGAAACCACTCGACATATAAGAAGACTTAAAGCCGCTCTACGCAGCAACGGTCGGGTATTTACTCATATATTTAATGATCATTTGTAGCACTCCAATATAGGTGTTACCTGTAACGCCACCCCTTTATGTACATTGAATCCTATGTAACGGAGGGGAGCTAGGGTCCTGGCGCACTCTATATAAGCCACCCCCCTCCTCTGGGACAAGGGTTCGCACCCCCTATAACACACACGCTCATAATCCAGTTGACCGCCTCCGGGCTCCGAGATGTAGGGCTATTACTTCCTCTGAGAAGGGCCTGAACTCGTTAAACCTGCGTGTACAACTCCTCCATAGCTAGGATCTTGCCTCTACATTCCTACCCCCCATTCTACTGTCAGACTTAGAACCACGACAGCGGATGCTTGCAATGGGGGTTAATCATAAGTGGGATGCTTGTCCAAGTGAGGACAACACCCAAGCACCGGTCCACCCACATATCAAATTATCAAAGTACTGAACGCGAATCATATGATCGTGATGAAAACTAGCTTGACGATAATTCCCATGTGTCCTCGGGAGCGGTTTCCTTCATATAAGAGTTTGTCCAGGCCTGTCCTTTGCTACAAAAAGGATTGGGCCATCTTGCTGCACCTTATTAACTTTTATTACTTGTTGCTCGTTACAATTTATCTTATCACAAAACTATTTGTTACCGATAATTTCAGCGCTTGCAGAGAATACCTTGCTGAAAACCACTTATCATTTCCTTCTGCTCCTCATTGGGTTCGACACTCTTACTTATCGAAAGGACTACGATAGATCCCCTATACTTGTGGGTCATCAAGAACCACTGCGATTGTGCTTCAGCTCGCATGGTTAAGCACCTCAGTGGAGAAAGCAGAAAACTGACTGTCACAATAAGCGTAAACTGGTCAGCGATCCGATGACTGTGTTAAATAACGGGCAATTCATAACATTGGCCGAAGTGTTTATGGCTTGACCTAGGCTGTTGCTGAACACTAACCGGGGGCTAGTAACTGGCCTCCCAACTTTAAACTCCTATGACTAAGTGAAAGTTATAAAGCCTGCATTACTGATTGCCTCGTTTCCGCTAACACAACCGCCTTCGGGCACCGAGACGTCAGCTAAGGGTTGTCTTGTTATGGCGGAAACACCCTGCGTAGTATCTACAAAGGGGGTGGAAGCCGATGATGGGCCACTTTCAACTGATAAACGGTCGCAATGGAGTCAAAATAAACATATCATCAGCATTTGTATTCAGTATACAAGCGCTGCCTTCCGTAATTATCATTATAAAGCCATAAATATGCATCAATTTGACTTAAGATTTCAGCCAAGATGGGTTGCCTGGCTCCTGTGATTACCCCTACGTTCCCGATTTTTCGGCTAGGAGGTAAAGGGAGCACCTCTGTGATTGTTACTTCTGGGTCATCCGTGTTAGTACCTCAGACTGGGAGAAGCCGAAAGCTAGCCATCTTAATGAATATAATTAGTCGGCAATGACGGAAGTGAAAATGTTGGTCCATTAAAAACCACAGAGATCGGGAACTTACCCCAAAATAAATCCTCAATATTTTTCTCCCGCATCGATCGGAGTTGAGGTTTCATGATCATGGTCGGCATGACAACCCAAAGACAGGAACCGATAGCGGGATTATTTTCTTTGGGAGATGTTTCTTACATCAAATAGTAATATAACATTCTCTATGCATACCTTTGTTTATAAAACCATATGGCTTGATTGCCTTGTTTGTCATAAACCTTGGCCCTTGTAAAGGCTTTATAAAGTAGGACAAACACTCCCCGACCACTGGCCGAGGAGGTTGAAGCTGATGGTCGGTCAACAAAGTTTAGTACAATGTGGATCTGAGCATTAATGATGTAAAGTACTTGGGTACATAGCATCATTACACATAAAAATTGCGAGTAAAATCCATTTACTGCAATCCATCTTTTAAAACCCCTTCGGGCCTACCTTGGCGAGCTCGGATTTCGACCAGCTCTAAGCTCTTTTAAGAGATCTTTATTCTCTTTCCGAGACGTTTGTGTTAAACACAACAAAATTTTCTGTCAAACGGATATCGATCCTTAGTTCGGCCACCCGTACCCACATCAAGGCTCGGGGGCTACTAGGCTTCACGCTCATTATTTATAAATATTAAAGGGGCACATCGATCCCCTGATCTGGTGTTGCCACCCGACCAGTGTCTCGGGGGCTACTGCATTGCTTATTTAATGCAGAGAATTCAAAGTGCTCAGTGTTCGGCATGACCGAACTATGGGCAAGTGTGTCTTCGGACAACAATAAGTACCATCTGGACTTATCCGGCATCAAGCTAATATATCACGGCGACTTCTCACAACCCTTTCTCAGGGGCTTGTCCCCCGATCACTATTTCTAATATATTACACTGCGTTTCCATTCCTACGTATGCCGCCGAGCTAGGAGTTGATCCTCAAGATGATTTCGCAAATCGACCTGAGTCTCAGGGGCTACTAGGATCAGCAGTTTTATGTTTTCCTTCAGGTGCAACTCGGGTTTTAGACCGACACACACCTTGAGGGCTACTGGATATACATATACTGGCTATATATCTTGGCAGAGAATAAATTGCACCAATCAAAAATATTCACAAAAAATCAGCCCACCGTCAGGGTGGTGCACCACCTCGGAAGCAGTCCGGCATAAACCTCGGGCGCCAGTGGTTGGCTCCATAGAGGGCATTTCCGGCATTAAGCTCGGTTGAATTTGTTCAAAATCTTTAAAAGACCGAGGTAGTTTACGACACCTCGGACGCTGACCATCGTTAGAGCTCGGAAGTGGTCTGGCATAAAGCTCAGATTCGAATGGCTCGTTCCATAGAGAACTTTTCAGCGTTAAACTCGGATAACCTCCTTCGAACTTCTTCAAGCCAAGGTGATCTATGACACCTCGGATATAGTCCGGCGTTGGAGCTCGGATACAGTCCAGCGTTGGAGCTCGGATATAGTCCGGCATTGGTGCTCGGCTACAAAAGATATCTCGGATGCAGTCCGGAGTTGGAGCTCGGATGCAAGAGGACACCGCCGCACGGGTACAACTTCAAACCCGAGGTGTGGCGTAAAAAATAACAAGGCATTGATAAAGGCCGATAACTTAAAGGGGCTCCTCGGATACCCGACGTGTAAACTCTCCGGATTCACTTCGGCGATCCTCAAGATCGAAGATGAGATGATTTGTTGAACCAGTTTTCAAGATCGATGACCTAAGATGAAGAATAGTTTGGAAGAATCGAGGAGCGTCCCCAACTTGAAGACCGGTTCAGGGGGCTACTGACGGTGTCCTGGAATAGGGGGTACTCACCGCGTCGTTGATAATCCCCAAGTGCAAGGAATCATCGTAGCAATTTCCAAAGGTGGAAGTGATAAGTATGGAGTGTCGAACCCACAAGGAGCTAAAGGTAAGATCAATATTCTCTCAAGCCCTATCTGCCACTGATACGACTCTACGTACACCGAACGTTTGCTTCCAACTAGCAACGAGAAATAAAACTAGGTTGTAGGTAGGAAGAGGATAACTTTGCATGATATCGAAGAGCTAAAATATAAAAGTAGGTGTTGTTATCATGAAGTTAGAATATATTACTAAATATTATAAATAGCGAGTGTGGAATAATGGTGGATCAGTGTGCGGAATTGTCCTAGGTAATCGTTAACAAGACCAGTAATCACTATTGCAGTTTCATATGAGGGAGAGGCATAAGCTAACATACTTTCTCTACTTGGATCATATGCACTTATGATTGGAACTCTAGCAAGCATCCGCAACTACTAAAGATCATTAAGGTAAAACCCAACCATAGCATTAAAGCATTAAGTCCTCTTTATCCCCATACGCAACAACCACCTTACTCGGGTTTGTGTTTTAGTCACTCACACCAACCCACTATAAGCGAATCATGAACGTACTGGAACACCCTACAGCGGAACCCCTCACGCTTGTGCGACACGGAGGGCACCATAGGACAGCATCAAAGTAAAACATACAACTCATACCAATCTAGATCATCAATCAACCCAAAGACAAAAGATATCTACTCAAAACATCATAGGATGGCAACACATCATTAGATCATAATATGTGGCATAAAGCACCATGTTCAAGTAGGGATTACAGCGGGGTGCGGGAGAGTGGACCGCGTAAAAGAGATGAGGGTGATGATGATGATGGTGATGTTGATGAAGACGATCACCGCGACGATGATTCCCCTCCCGATGGCACTCCGGTGCCACCGAGAGAGAGGAGGAGAGGTTCTCCCCCTTGTGCTTCCTCCTCCATGGCCTCCCCCTAGATGGGGAGAGGTTCTCCCTCTGGTCCTTGGCCTTCATGGTGATGATGGCCCCTCTGGGATCCTCCTCCATGCCCTTCAGGGTAATGTCAACAATAATAGTTCATGATAACTTACATCCAATTGGATATATATATATATATATATATAAACACTATTCTGATCACGGGATCAGAATAATATTCTGATCACAACCTGACCTGCCCCGCTAGTAGTACGTTGAACTTCCCTGTGAACTAGGTTGAAATTCCGCCAACATTGCCGAAATAGGGCTTACGATTTACCGTTGGAAAGCTATGGACACCAGTATCATGACGCAAGTTAAATTTTTGACAAAATGTAAGCGGTTTAAGAGCAGTTTTGAAAACCGTTTTCTCTTCGCATAAAAAACGTGAATCGTATTTTCGATTGCATTTCTAAACCATTTATCAGAACGAGGCATATAATATGGCGTTGGAAAGCTGTTGCAAAACCGCTCCTTCCACATGTTAAAAGTTTTCTCTAATTCCCTATGGTTAAAGAGTAATTTGAAAAAACGTAAAATTTCGTAAACCGAACAGCTGAGTTAGTTTTTTCGTTGTCATTTCTAAACGGCTAATCCAATGGAGGCATATGATATGGCGTTGGAATGCTTATGAAAATGCGCTACTTTTTAATCTTGAAAGTTTTTTTTCTAATTTTGAATGGTTTAAGAGTAATTTAGAAAATGGTCCAAGTCCTACCGAGTTCGTATTTTAGAGCTAATTTTTTAATCGTGCGTCCGAATGCAGCAAATAATATGGCGTTGGAAAGATTGAACAAATGCGAAACTTTTTGGTATGTATTGTTTCTCCCAATTCTTTACGGTTTTAAGTCAGTTTCAAAAATGATGAAAACATATTTTCGCCGTAATTTCTACAAACTTTATCGGAATTGGGCAAATAATATACCATTGAAAAGCTACGGAAAATGCGAAACTTTTCATGCTGATGGTTTTCTCTAATTCTTAGTCGTTTTCAAGTAATTTCGAAAATGGCGGGATCATTCGTTCTGCCTCTATCGCGAAAAAGATTCTTTGAAAATGCACCGTGTGAAGAACCTAAATTTCTCGACGCGTGTACCTGAACTTCACTCTGTTTTTCACGTGGTTTTTTTGCTCGTAACTCTCCATCCACTGCTCGTAACTCTCCATCCACTCACCGGAATTGAGCAAGTGATATACCGGTGGAAAGCTGTTGTAAGCACATAACTTTCCCGTGTTGATCGTTTTTTCATACTCGCGATTGTTTTATAAGTTTTTCATCTGAAATTCATTTAGCGTAGTAGTTGAACTTCATGTTGTTTTCACGTTGAACTTCTGTGACGTATTTTCGTATGTAATTTTTTCATCCATTCGTTAGTGTTACACAAATGATACTCCTTTTGTACAAACCCCTCTCACAATAATTTTTTTAACTTTCTTTGACCAAGGAGTTGCACTTATAACAACAAAACTTTTAGTCTTTGCTTTTTTATTCCTTTTTTAATACAAAATGCACACCGTGTAGTACGTGAACTTCTGGCAGTTATCAATCGAACTTCTCTCGGTTACGTGAAAATATCTGAGTTTTTTATAAATATTTATCTGAATTTCTTAATCCTTTTTTATAAAAAATTTAAGCACTCTATTTTTAAAAGTTGAACTTCTTGTTTTTATTTTTGAACTTCTTGTTTTCATTCTTTAATAATGAAAAAAAATTGAGTTTTCTATAATCATCAAACTTCTCCATCTTTTTAATATGGACTTCCTGTTTTATTTCGTAATCTTCTTTCATGAAATTTTGAGGCCCTCTATTATTAAAAGTTGAACTTCATGTTATTTAATTTTTGAACTTCTTGTTTTCCATTCTTTAATAATGAGGTAAATCAGAGTTTTCTATAATCATCGAACTTCTCCATCTTTTTAGTATGGACTTCCTAGGTTTTTTCCATAATCTTTTTTATGAAATTTTGAAGCGCTCTATTTTTAAAAGTTGAACTTCTTGTTATTTAATTTTTGAACTTCGTATTTCCATTCTTTAGTAACAAGGAAAATCTGAGTTTTCTATAATCATCGAACTTCTTCATCTTTTTAAACTGGACTTCCTGGTTTTATTTTTTTAGTAACGGAAAAAATCCTACTTTTTGATAGACATCGAGCCGCTCCATTTTTAAATTTTAACTTCTAGGTTTGTTTTAAGAGAGAAAATCTTTGTTATAAAATTGTTTGAGATGCTTTTTTTAAATGACCTTCTTTGGATTTGTAACAAGCATTGAACCAGTTGTGCCGCACCAATGACATTAAAACTCAAATTTTACTAACGATTTCAAAAGTTTTTCATCTGAAATTCATTCAGTTTAGTAGTTGAACTTTCTACTGTTTTCACATTGAACTTCTGTGACGTATTGGCTTTTGCAATTTTCTCATCCATTCGTCGGTGTTACACAAATGATATTTCTTTTGTACAAACCTCTCTCACAATAATTTTTTTAACTTTTTCGATCGAGGCCTTGAACTTATAACAACAAAAAATTTAGACCTTGCCTTTTAATTCATTTTTCTCATATTAAACACATACCATTTTTATAATTTGAATTTTTTTCTTTTTGAAATCAAATTGCTCCCAAATAATAACTGTTCTTCTTTGTGGATTGAGAGAATTAGTTTCAAATGCAAAAAACAATTTTTTTTTGTGTTTTCAAACATGGAAATACAAGGTAAAACTTTCTCACCAGAACTTTTCAACTGCCCCGGACGGAGCACTTGAACTTCTTTCAACAATACTTTTAAGCTTTTATTTTTTCTATATTTTTATATTCACCTTAAATGCATTCCTTGCAGTAATTGAACTTCTCGTTGTTTTCAATATCAACTTTTGTCACATTTTTGTGTATATGTCGAATCACACGCAATTGAAAGTCGGACGTCATTTTTTGCCATTCCAAAACATGTAATTGGAGGTCGGACATCCCGCAACATAAATTCTGAATCGTGCACGGAGGTGCACGTGAACTTTTTGCAACAAATCTGAGTTTTTTATATACTTTGAACTTCTCTGTTATTTTAATTTCAACTTCCTAGTCATATTCTTATAAAGGAAATATGTTTTTAAATAAGTATCAAACGTTTTTTTTTGTAAATTGAACTTCATAGTTTTATTTTTCTTAGAAACGGTAATAATTTGAGTTTCCCGTATACATCAAACTACTTCTCTATTTTAATTTGAACTTCGTCCTTTTTATTCTTTATAAACGGTAAAAATTTTGTGTTTATATTTTTCTAGCTTTGTACAAGAGTATTATTCTTCTTTGGGGCGTAAACACGAACACTTGTGGTGCACACGAGCCGGCTAAAAACTATGAAACTGTCTTCATTTTGTGTGTGCACAGCACGCATGTGCACTGGTTTATGCATGCACAACGCACACACACACCACTAGTAGAATGCATGCACTCACCACTAGCACACAAACATAAAAGAACTATTGGCAGCCACACATTTTTAAATGAAAAAATAGTACGTAATAAAAGAACTACAAGTTTCATGTACTACATGATGTGTGTTTTTTGCGCCTGCATATACAGTTGAACTTCAGACATCAAAATCACTTAGACAATAGGAATCGACGATTTTATCTGGATACTATACAACTACATGGAACAACATTGACCAATTCCACCAGAACACGCATGTGTAGATTTGAACACTATAAACCACTATACTAATCCCTCCTTGCATTGGCAACAATTGACCCGGCTTCCATCAGGGTGTTGTGCCAGTGTTTACAGCTCACTATCCTTGGCTCCTTGCCGTCGAGGTTGGCAGTCGCAGACATGGTGGCCGATGCTGTCAACCACCACCGGACCGTGCACACAGAATTTTCTGACCTAACAACACACAACGACTTGAACTTCTATTTGTTTGGATTTGGAAAATCGTTTTTCTGAATACAATTAGGTTTGGATGAAATAGCACATGAGTTCAGTTAGTTTCTGAACTTTTCTCAAGACAACAAGCTAAGAGCAGGCCAGGGGACCTAATGATCGCTTGCTGCTGCCACAACGGGGTTTCAACTAAAGACCTTCTAGAATGTTATATAATCCCGTACTGTAATTTCAAGCATTATAAACTCAGAAGATGCCTACAATTCTCAGTTTGTGCCGAACCTAGGAGTCGAGGAGATAACCACACAAGACTATTTAGAGGAGTGCAAGTGAAGCAACCTATTTCTTCAGAAAATCAACAAACTAAACTTCAGAAAATCAAAAAATTGAACTTCACAGGGCCCTGCAAAATATACACGGTCATGATCAACTTTAAAAACTTCAGAGAATCAACAAACTGAACTTCTAGAGGGCCAGATGCTGACCTTCCTCCTCGCTGCGCTCGCGCTCATCCCGTCCCTCTCCCACGCCGCCGCGGAAGGAGGCGGCGGGTTCTACGACCCGGCGCGTGTCACCGAGATCTCCTGGCGCCCCAGGTCAGCTCAGGCGCTTGCTTCCTTCCCTCTGGCTGGCCTTTCTCAGCACGCCATGCGCCACCTGTTTGTCGATTTGCGTCTTACAGTGCTAGGTTTGTTTGTTTGTCCGTGCAGAGCATTTCTGTACAGCGGCTTCCTCTCGCATGCCGAGTGCGACCACCTCATCAAGCTGGGTTTACACTGAAGCTTCTACAATGGGAAAGCATAAAGTTCAGAGCAGCAATGCTTTGAGCAGATAGTGTCAAAGTAGAAACAATTTCAGCCGTTTTCAGGCTATTTCACAGAGCACTTGTAAGCGTGTTGCCAGAACCAAATTTCCTGCCAAAAATACTCAAAAGTCAAAACGCATGGAAATTTCCTGCCCATGAGGTCTGATGGTCGCCGCTGTGGCAGAAATTTAAAGTAAGGGACCCGAGTAATTTTGATGATCAGTTCGCAAATGAGCTCCAATCAGTGCTTCTTAATCAAGGAATATACATGCTTAAGGGGGAAGGGTGCACGGTCCATGTTGGAGGTCAACTATAGCATCTAACCAAGATCAAGCCTGCATTCTCCTACTGTAAGGCTGTACAGAAGTACTAGAAAGGAAGTACCTGTATGTACTGCTATGAGACATCCAGTTTCAGACTCGCACGGTCCCATCGACTCAACCAGTAATTAGTACCCGAAGTTCTGGGTGCCAACAAAGAGCACTGAGACCCTTTGCGTGTCCTTGGACCGTATCGACACAACTGTCTATCTCTAGGTCCCAGATCTTATTGAATAAGAAATTTGAACAACATATTAGTATTCACACATAAATACTATACATTGTCCATTCAGAGAATCAACAAACTGAACTTCTAGAGGGCCAGATGCTGACCTTTCTCTTTGTAGCGTCGTTGGTGACCTGTAATTGAAGGTCGGGGATGAAGGGTACCACCTCAATGAGTTCCCGGTGCAGGCCATCCATGGAGGAGGGGCAAGCTGCAGCGAGGAGGGACCGCGCCGGCCACGGAGCTGGAGGCCCGTCGGCCATGGGGAAGGAGCGCGCCGGTCGCAGGGAGGGAGGGCACTGGCCGCGGAGGAGGATGGGTGTCGACCACGGGCTGGGAGAGCGCCGGCCGCGGAGGAGGGGCGCCGGCGACGCGGGTCGTGGGGGTGGTGATGGCACGCTTTTGTTATCGGGGCTAGGCGGCATTGCAGTTGGAGGTTGGGGCTCAGGCGGCGGCGCCATTGGTGGTCTGGGCTCGGCGGTGGCGCGCCTGAAGGTCGGGACTCCAGTGGCAGCGCGGTTGGTGGTCCGGGCTCCGGCGGACGCGTGGTTGGTGACTCGGCTCCGCGGCGGCGCGGTTGGAGGTTGGCGCGAGGGCGGCGGCGGTGGCGGCGCGGGGCGGTGGAGTGCGGTGGGTGTGGGTGGCCTGGTGCGGCGGCAGAGGTGGATCGGGGTTGAGGAGAAAGATGCGGGAGGTGGGGGCAGTTTCTTTTTTTTCCACAAGGTGGGGGCAATTTCTTGGTTTCGCTGAAAGAATCTCCGGAACAGCTCGATCGGCCCTATATATACGTGCGGTGTGATCCAAATAACTATTCTAATCCTATATATAAATTGTAAAAAGGACCGCGCTATTCGTCATCCTGGGTGCGGAATAGTTATTTTTCATCCTCTCTATTTTACCATGAATGCATCGTAATTTTACGTTCCGTAAGTTTTGTCTTATTTCCGACGCAAAAAGGGACCGTAAGAAAATATATAATCACCATAAAAAATATTGTATGTTATATAAAATTACAAACGTAAAAACATAGTCTAAAATACACATAAACTGCAAATTTTCTTGTCTTATGATCTATATTTTTATTTTTTTATGTCAAATTTTACGTAGTGAATTAATATGAATGTAACTATTTGAATTCGAAACGTAATTTAATTATAAAATGATTGTAAGATTACCTTGGGTGAAGAATAACTTATTCTGCATCCTGGTGATGAATAGTAACACTATATATATATATATATATATATATATATATATATATAATGATCTTTCCAACACAATGTGCTTGCCAAAGGATAAAATGTAAAAAGAAAAGTTGGAGATCACCATGACTCTTGCATAAGGTAGAATATAAAAGTAAAAGATAGGCCCTTCGCAGCGGGAAGCAGAGGTTGTCATGCACTTTTATGGTTGGATGCACAAAATCTTAATGCAAAAGAACATCATTTTATATTGCTACCTTTATTATGCAGACTGTCGCTTTTATTTCTTCCACATCACAAGATCGTATAAAGCTTATTTTTTTCCACATTAATAGATCATACATATTTAGAGGGCAACTTTTATTGCATGCACCGATGACAACTTACTTGAAGGATCTTAATCAATCCATAGGTAGGTATGGTGGACTTTCATGACAAAACTAGTTTAAGAAATGTATGGAAGCACAAGTAGTATCTCTACTTGGTGCAAAGAATTTGGCTAGCATGAGGGGGAAAAGCAAGCTCAACATGCTGAATGATCCAAGACAATATACTTTATTTCAGATATAAAAAAACATAACCCATTACGTTGTCTTCCTTGTCCGACATCAACCTTTTAGCATGTCATATTTTAATAAGTGCTCACAATTACAAAAAATGTCCAAGATAGTATATTTATATGTGAAATCTCTATTCCTTCAATATTCTTTTATGAATTGTTCAAGTGACCAATTCTACGTATGCTAACTTTTAATAAGTTTACTACCTATACTTATTCTATGTGAAGTCATCACTCCCCATGGTATAAGCATATGAAACATATATAAATTCAGATTTATGATATTCAATTATTCAACCATTTACTTATAGGATATACGTGAAGCACATGAGTAAATGACAAACTACTCCAAAAGATAATAGTGAAGGACACTGAGTAGTTAAATAATTAACTAGCCATGGGAGGATTCTTTAACATTTAATAATTCAGATCCCATGATTTTATTCAAATAGAAAGTAAAATTGAAAATACGCTCCAAGCAAAACACATATCATGTGACGAATAAAAATATAGCTCCGAGTAAGGTATACCGATAGTTTTGAGGACAAAAGAGGGGATGCATTCCGGGGCATCCCCAAGCTTAGGCGCTTGAGTCTTCCTTGAATATTACCTTGGGGTGCCTCGGGCATCCCCAAGCTTAGGGTCTTTCCACTCCTTATTCTCCTCATATCGATATCTCACCCAAAGCTTGAAAACTTCAATCACACAAAATATAACGGAACTTCGCGTGATAGGTTAGTATGATAAAGAGTAAACCATTCACTTTGGTACTGTCAAAGACAAGGTTCATAATTGTTCTCACACAATGCCTACTTTACCATATCCTTTCTACAATTTATATTGAGAAATATAAGTCATAGAAACTAGAAAACAAGCAAAGTATGCAATGAAAACAGACTCTGTCAGAAACAGAACAGTCTATAATGATCTGAACACTAAACATACTTCTGCTACTAAAAAAATTATGAAATAAGTTGGTGTACGTGAGGAATTTGTCTATTAATCTTCTGCAAAAAGAATCAACCTAATCGCACTCTTCAATAAAAAATGGCAGCAAAGCTCGTGAGCGCAAAGTTTCTGTTTTTTACAGCAAGATCACATTAACTTTCACCCAAGTCTTCCCAAAGGTCTTACTTGGCACTTTATTGAAACAAAAGCTATAATACATAATTAATACAGTATCTTAATAACTATAACACACAAAAACATTAAGGGTAAATATTGGGTTGTCTCCCAACAAGCGCTTTTCTTTAATGCCTTTTAGCTAGGCATGATGATTTCAATGATACTCACATAAAAGATAAGAATTGAAACATAAAGAGAGCATCATGAAGAATATGACTAGAATTTTTAAACCTAACCCACTTCCTATGCCTAGGGATTTTGTGAGTACACAACTTATGGGAACAAAAATCAACTAGCATAGGAAGGAAAAACAAGGATAACTTCAAAACTTTAAGCACATAGAGAGGAAACTTGATATTATTGCAACTCCTACAAGCATGTGTTCCTCCCTCATAATAATTTTCAGTAGCATCATGAATGAATTCAACAACATGACCATCACATAAAGCATTCTTTTCATGATCTACAAGCATAGAAATTTTTCTACTCTCCACATAAGCAAAATTCTTCTCATTCGGAATAGCGGGATCACTAGTTCCTAGAGTTGACACTCTTCCAAACCCGCTTTAGATGATAGTATTATTCATACTCAAAAAGATATAAGTGAAGTTCATGGATAATTCTACAATTAATGTAAACTAACCAATGTCCAAGCTCAAAATGTATAAGTGAAGCACACGAAGCATTCTATAAAACCATACTCAAAAGATTTAAGTGAAGCATAAAGAGCAATTCTATAAAATCATACTTAAAAGATATAAGTGAAGCACATGAAGCATTCTATAAATCAATGAAAGGCTATCTCATACTAGCATGGTTCATAAAGGAAGAACAAAAAACACAAAGGACGCAAATCATGTGAACGAAACAAAAACCAAGGTATACCGATAATTGTTGAAGAAGAAAGATGGGATGCCAACCGGGGCATCCCAAGCTTAGATGCTTGAGTATCCATAAAATATTTACTTGGGGTGCCTTGGGCATCCCCAAGATTGAGCTCTTGCCTCTCTTTATTCTTCTCACATCGGTAACTTCTCGTTCTTCGAACACTTCATCCACAAAAAACTTCAACAAAAACTTTGTGAGATCTGTTAGTATAATAAAGCAAATCAATACCTTTAGGTACTATTGCAAACTCATTCCAATTTCATATTAGAAATAATATATACTGTATTCCAACTTCACCATAGTTCATACCCCCGATACTACCCATAGATTCATCAAAATAAGCAAACAACACACGAAAAACAGAATCTGTCTAAAACAGGATAGTCTGTAGTAATCTGAAGGTTTAGTAAACTTATGTAACTCCAAAAATTATGAAATAAATTTTATAATTTGAAAATTTTATACATAAGTAATGTGCAAAAAGTTTCAGACCCATTTTACTTTCCAGTAAAAAATGTAAAATCACGCGCTACAGCCAAAGTTTCTGTTTTTGTTCTGCATATAGTAAACAAGCAATCTAATCATCCTAAAACCAAAGCTTGGCACATTATTTTTATAATACAATGGATATATATAAGGGTATAATTATTTACAGAGAAACTTCCATGAAAAATTCTACATTGTTTCCATGAGCATGAACACAAGTGCTCAAGGTCGACCCTCACTTCTTCAATGCATAACTTTCCAATCACTTCTCTTTTTGAAAAACTTTTTAGGCATGAGAGGCAAGTAATTTTTTTTGGAATTTTTATTCTTTTAATTTTTTTTGTATGTTTCACCCACAACTAAACGGAAACAAAAAAGAAAAAGAAAATCTACTTAGTGAAGAAAGCAAACAAGCACACACGAGAATATCAACCCCATGCTATTGCTCCCCGGCAACGGCGCCAGAAAAGAGCTTGATAATCCCCAAGTACAAGGAATCATCGTAGCAATTTCCAAAGGTGGAAGTGATAAGTATGGAGTGTCGAACCCACAAGGAGCTAAAGGTAAGATCAATATTCTCTCAAGCTCTATCTTCCACTGATACGACTCTACGTACACCGAACGTTTGCTTCCAACTAGCAACAAGTAATAAAACTAGGTTGTGGGTATGAAGAGGATAACTTTGTATGATATCGGAGAGCTAAAATATAAAAGTAGGTGTTGTTATCATGAAGTTAGAATATATTACTAAATATTATAAATAGCGAGTGTGGAATAATGGTGGATTGGTGTGCGGAATTGTCCTAGGCAATCGTTAACAAGACCGGTAATCACTATTGTAGTTTCATATGAGGGAGAGGCATAAGCTAACATACTTTCTCTACTTGGATCATATCCACTTATGATTGGAACTCCAGCAAGCATCCGCAACTACTAAAGATCATTAAGGTAAAACCCAACCATAGCATTAAAGCATCAAGTCCTCTTTATTCCCATACGCAACAACCCCCTTACTCGGATTTGTGTTTCAGTCACTCACCAACCCACTATAAGAGAATCATGAACGTATTGCAACACCCTACAGCAGGAAGCCCTCACGCTTGCGCGACACGGAGGGCACCATAGGACAGCATCCAAGTAAAACATACAACTCATACCAATCTAGATCATCAATCAACCCAAAGACAAAAGATATCTACTCAAAACATCATAGGATGGCAACACATCATTATATCATAATATGTGGCATAAAGCACCATGTTCAAGTAGGGATTACAGCGGGGTGCGGGAGAGTGGACCGCGTAAAAGAGATGAGGGTGATGATGATGATGGTGATGTTGATGAAGACGATCACCGCGGCGATGATTCCCCTCCCGATGGCACTCCGGTGCCACCGAGAGAGAGGAGGAGAGGTTCTCCCCCTTGTGCTTCCTCCTCCATGGCCTCCCCCTAGATGGGAGAGGTTCTCCCTCTGGTCCTTGGCCTTCATGGTGATGATGTCCCCTCTGGGATCCTCCTCCATGCCCTCCGGTGATGACGGCCCCCTCCGGCAGGGTGCCAAAGAGGGCCTATATTGGTTTTCGGTGGCTACGTAGGCTTCTAGCGGTGGAACTCCTGATCTAGGTTAATTTTCCGAGGTTTCTGTATTTATAGGAATTTTTGGCGTCGGTCTCACGTCAAGGAGGTGCCCGAGGCGTCCACGAGGCAGGACCACACGCCTGGGGGGGTGGGCGCGCCCCCACCCTCATGGACGCCCTGGGACTCTCCTAGCCCAACTCTTTTACTCCGGGGTCTTCTTTTGGTCCATAAAAAATCGTCAAAAATTGGCATGTCAATTGGACTCCGTTTGATATTCCTTTTCTCTAAAACTCAAAAACAAGGAAAAAACAGAAACTGGCACTGGGAACTAGGTTAATAGGTTAGTCCCAAAAATCATATAAAATAGCATATAAATGCATATAAAACATCAAAGGTCGATAATATAATAGCATGAATACTTCATAAATCATAGATACGTTGGAGACGTATCAGTCGTCTCCCGATCAGTTAGATTGGGCCAATGACCCCCATGGCCGTATACTCATGGGCCAGTTCGGACAACCGATGTATACACGAGGAAGATTCCACAAGACTTGGTGATCAAGACAAGGACTCCTCCTCACCGACGTATTCGACTAGGACTCTTGTTATCCTAGGCCTCTGGTGCATTATATAAACCGAGGCTAGGCTAGTTTATAGATATATGCTAGATCATTATGACATTACTCATCATACCTCTAGGGTTTAGACCACAATATATGATCTCGAGGTAGATCAACTCTGTACTTGATACTTCATTGATATAAACAAGAGCAGGACGTAGGGTTTTACCTCCATAGAGAGGGCCCGAACCTGGGTAAAAACACCGTGTTCATCGTCCCTATTACTATGGATCCTAAACCCACAGCTCGGGACCCCCTACCCTGAGATCTGCCGGTTTTGACACCGACACCCTGGAGCTACCGCGATGGACGCAGGAGGGGTGCGACAACAATTGAGTGATGCCTCTAGGAAGGTCAACAACGGTCACAACCGCCGCCATCACTGGTCACGGCACAAAGCCAGGACTGGGTCTTCATCAAAGCTCCCACACAGCCTTAGCTGCACATCAACCCACACCGGCAAGCCCACCAACCACCACCACCACCATGACTGCCCGTTGACGAAGAAGCACTGAGAACCGCCGCCGCATAGTTTTACAACAATTCAACAAAGCCTACTACATGTTTGAGGATGTTCTGATGCATACCCTGAGCTTTATTGGTCTCTAGTTCCTTTTCCTTTAACTTAAAGCGTGCGCTACTCACGCACATTTACTTACTAGGCATACAGATGTCTACTCCCTGACCCTGAGATAACATTGTTGTCTCTTGCACTATCATGCGCCCTTTTAATTAAACAAACATGCAAACAAAATGATTACTCATGCAAACATCACTAAATTTGGTATGCTAGTAGAAATAATCCTTTAGCGAATCCTCTAAATTTCCAGAGATGTTCTTGCGTATTTGTTCAATCAACAATCAAGATATAATCTAGCAGGTGGTGTTCTAAAAACAATTTCCTACTGGAATGAGCTTGCGTAGCAAACTATGCAACTCTATACAAACTTTACCGAACATGCATTTTGTAGGTTATCTATAGGGCCGCTGCTTGGATCCGTACATGGTCGTTACTCACTCCTGTGGAAGTCAGGGAGTCTTTGGTTACTGGGTCTATCCGATGGGAGGTGGTAGCTCAGGATATCTACAACCGGTTTGGATGATGGTCTAGTAATAGGATATGTGTTTAGCCATCTAGTCCTGTTTTTGCCGGCTGTGGCATATTTTACTTGGTTTTATACCTTTTCAGCTCTGAGCAAGCTTGTTCTAGATTATAGACTTTTCGGTTACTTTAATTAATAAAAGGGCTGCATGAATCATTTTGATGGAGAGGCCGGGGTAATCATCCTTTCTAAAAAATGCATATGACAGGTTTCCATTTGTGGCCACCTGCAAGTATTATATGTCATGAACCTGATTCATGTTGCATATAGACCCTTCCCTGTCATTATCTAGTTTGCTGCTACATATATACACCAATCATGATATTCTTCCTCATGGTCAGAATTACAATCTAATTAATAACCCCCTAATCATAGTTCATAATCTGACATGAGCATGATCCCACACCGAATGGTTTTGTAACTGCTACTGTTATTGCATGATCAAAATGGACAGCTTCTAACTGTTTTCTCATACGCTGGTATAGATAATAGATTACAGTATGACCCACAGGATCAAACATTCATTCCTGCACTACTTTTGTACTTTTGACCCCCCCAATCCTTTATCAAATTTATTTTTTGAAATGGAGGCATGCCCCCGGCCTCTGCATCATAACGATGCATGCAGCCATCTTATTAAGAAGTCTCGAAGTGTCCCAAAGTCATGAAGGTATTACAGCTCGCAAGCGGAGCAAAAGCAAAAAAATACAAGTACAACCGGTAAGGCAAAAAAGAGGATAAGCTCCCTAGACTCCTATCCTGTTATGCGACCGCCATCCGAACCGGTTGAATATACCCCGTGCTACCATCTCTCATTGGTTGCACCTAGTACCCAAAGGCTCCCTGGAGTCCGCAGAAGTGAGTAAGGACCACGTACAGATCCAAGCGGTAGCTCTGAAGATAACCTGCAAGAAAGTTAAAGTGCGTTGTCTGTTAAAAATCAAATCATTCCTACAGTTCCAGATAGCCCACAAAAGCGCACATATTCCAATCCAAATACGAGCAGTAGTATCCTGTTCAACCCCAGCTAACCACGTTCCAAACAATGATTCTATGTTAGCTGGAGGAGTGATATTGAAGGCAATATGAATAGTTCTCCAAAGCAATTTAGCGAGAGGGCATTCAAGGAATAAGTGTTGTATTGTTTCATCATGATCACAAAAACAACAATGTGAACTACCTACCCATCGCCTCTTGATTAAGTTGTCCTTAGTGAGTATAACTTGCTTGTGGACAAACCACATAAAAATTTTAATTCGCAAGAGAACCTTAATCTTCCAAATATGCAACGATCACGAGATTGGGCCATAATTAATCAGATCTATATAAAACGATTTCACCGTGAAACCTCCATTCTTAGCTAATGTCCATTGCATCGAATCCGACTGGTCGGAGAGTTGAACATATGTCAACCTCCGAACCAAGTGCAACCAAGTAGTCCATCTCTGACCAACTAATGCACGCCTGAACAGGATATTCAAGGGGATTGTTTGGAACATGGTATCTACGTAATCCTCCTTGCGTTGTACAATATTATAAAGGGTGGGATACTGAACGGCCAGGGGTGTTGCTCCTAACCATGTATCCTCCCAAAATCTTGTTGACATCCCATTGCCAACCAAGAATTTGACCCTACGAAAGAATAAATCCTTCACTCTCATAAGCCCTTTCCAGAATGGCGAGACGGTTGGTCTCATGGTAACCTGGGCGAGCGTTTTCGACTGCAGGTATTTATTGCGCAAAAGTTGTGCCCATATGCCCTCCAGCTCCGTCCCCAACCTGTAGAGCCACTTGCTCATAAGGCATTTATTCTTGATTTCTAAGTTCTCAATACCAAGCCCTCCCTGGTCTTTTGGCCGACAAAGGATATCCCATTGCGCCAGTCGGTATTTCCTTTTGGCCTCATCTGGCTGCGAGAAGAAACGAGATCTGAAGAAATCAAGTCGCTTTCGTACCCCTTTAGGGATTTCGAAGAAAGAGAGTAGGAACATCGGCATACCGGTCAATACCGAATTAATCAGCACTAGCCGACCTCCATAAGACATAAGCTTACCCTTCCAGTAGCTCAGCTTTTTCTCAATTCGATCTTCGATACACTTCCATTCTTTATTAGACAACTTGGTGGTGAATTGGTATGCCCAAATAACTAAATGCTAACGACCCTAATTCACACCCGAACAATTGTCTATATGTGTCTTGCTCGTCTTTGGCCTTCCCAAAGCAGAACAACTCACTTTTGTGAAAGTTTATCTTTAATCCAGACAATTGTTCGAAAAGGCACAATATAAGTTTCATATTGCGCGCTTTAGCAATGTCATGTTCCATGAATAAGACGGTGTCGTCAGCATACTGCAAGATAGAGACTCCTCCATCGACCAAATGAGGAACTAAACCCTCCACCTGACCATGCTGTTTAGCTCTGCCAATAAGAATGGCCAACATATCGGCCACTATATCAAATAAGAGAGGAGACATAGAATCACCTTGTCTCAAACCCTTATGTGTCTGGAAGTAATGGCCGATATCATCATTAATCTTGATTTCGACACTACCATTATGGACTTGAGAACCCACTTGGTTCCGCCAAGCCTCACTAAATCCTTTCATGCGCATTGCCTGCTGAAGGAAAGGCCATTTAACTTTATCCTATGCCTTCTCAAAAATCCACTTTGAAGATAACCCCATCTAGCTTCTTCGAATGGATTTCATGAAGTGTTTCATGTAGCACGACTACCCCTTCAAGTATGTGTCGCCCTGGCATGAACGCCATCTGACTCAGTTGTACCACTGAATGGGCAATTTGAATCAATCTATTGGTACCAACCTTTGTGAAGATTTTGAAACTCACATTAATAAGACATATTGCCCTAAATTGTTCAACTGAACTGCTTCTTTTTTTGAGTAACAGCGTAATCAGGCCAAAATTAAGATGAAACAGCTCGAGGTGGCCACTAAAGAAGTCATGAAACATAGGCATAGGATCATTCTTAATAATATGCCAACATTTCTTATAGAATTCAGCTGGAAACCCATCTGGTCCCGGTGCTTTATTCGGTTTCATTTTTTAGATGGCATTCAAAACCTCCTTCTCAGTAAATGGTGCAGATAGAATATCATTCTCCTCTACCTGAAGTTGAGGTATATCTCCAAAAACAGATTCATCTAGGGCCACCGTGCTTTGCTTCCGGATGCCCAAAAAGTTGTTTATAGTAATTAGAGATATATGCTTTCAGACTCTCATGCCCTATAATTGTCCCCTCGTCCTGTTCGAGCTGTATAATTTTCTTCTTCCTATGGTTACCATTCGCAACCATATGGAAGAATTGTGTATTATCGTCCCCTTGGACAACCTTAAGCACTTTAGCGCGCAGTGGCCACTTAAGCTCTTCTTCTCTAAGAAGAGCGCGTAAGCCTTGCTCAGCTTCGGACTTGGAGTGTTGCTCAGTAATCGTAAGGAGATTACTTTCGGCTTTTAAATCTAAAGTCTCAATTAAATGAGTAAGGCGTTCTTTCTCTTGCTTGTATATCCCACTCTCATTTTTGGCCCAACCTCGCAAAAACTGTCTCAGATGTCTGATCTTATTTTGCCACCTCTCTATGCTAGTTCTACCGCTAACATGTTTTTCCCATTCGCGTGCAATGATCTCCAGAAAGTTTTCTTTCTCGAACCAACCTAGTTCGAAAGAGAAAGCGTTCTTATTTGCGACATGGGTAGCCTCTCCCGAGTCTACAAGAAGAGGTGTATGATCGGAGATCCCTCTATTCATCGCATGAACCGATACTAAAGGGTACTTTTGTTCCCATTCGACACTGGCGAGTACCCTATCCAACTTCTCATAAGTCGGAATGGGCAACGAATTGGCCCAAGTAAATTGTCTACCAGTGAGCTCAATTTCTCTCAAATCAAGACTCTTGATAATCATGTTGAACATCATAGACCATCGTCCATCAAAATTATCATTGTTTTTTCCTCTCTCCTCCGAATAATGTTAAAGTCCCCACCGACTAGGATTGGCAAGGATTCATCGCCACAAATCCGTACCAACTCAGCTAAAAAATCTGGTTTGAATTCAGGTTGTACTGCTCCATATACAGCCACAAGAGACCATCGGAATCCATCCAATTTGTATATCGCCCGAAATTTGACCGTAAAGTCTCCCCTGACCAAGTTAAGCACCTCGAGTGTTGCACACTGGACCCCTAGCAAGATCCCACCAGATCTTCCTCTAGGAGGTAGGACATGCCAATCAAAATCAATTCCACCGGAAAGAGTTCCAAGGAACTGTGAGGTGAAGTTATCTCGTCTAGTTTCCAAAAGTGCAATAAAGTCTAAATTTTGCTCTACCGTTGTCTCAGCCAGGAACCTTCGTTTAGCCAAGTCAGCTAGACCTCTGCTATTCCAAAAGATTCCTTTCATAAGTCATCGTGGAATTTCTTTTTAAGCTTGACCCTAGCACTCTTACGCACCGCCGAAGTAGGATAAATCTTCCGTTTCCAGGGTCGCTTAGGCTTCTCCTCAGCACCCTCCGGAAACGTAGGGTCGACATAATACTGGACAGCTCCCTCCATCATGGGCTCTACAATGTCCATATTCTCAGACCCCTCCTCATCGTCGGCCTCCTCATTAGGTAAGAGATTATTACAAAAGCTTTCGAGGGCTACAATTCCTAGATCATTCATGTCATCGTTATTCATTGGTTTAACTGATGCAAGGTTCCAAATTATTTCAGAAGCCCTCTCGGCTTCTAAATCTAACATGTCATTAACAGACTTCGCTATCTCTATATCAGATGAACCCAAAGTAACCCCTAAGTCGTTTGCTTTATCAACAATGTCATGCTCGGTAAAATGCATAATTGAACGACTCTTATCAAAAGACATACCTGTAGTTGCTTCCACATCACGAAGCATGGCCGCCCTCTTGGCGCGCACTAGTTGCAGGTCATCCGCATCTGGATGGCCCTGGATCCGACCGTTGATCCGTCTGCCAGTCGTGACCGGATCAGAAATGCCGCCGAAAGCGACAAGCTCCTCCGTGGTCCTCTCCTGAGGCGTGTGGTCCCCGCTCCGACTGCCTTCCCTAATTGCCGGTGAAGAGGGGCAAGGCGTGGTCAAGCGGGTACCATCAGTCGTAGGAGTTAGGGAAGGAGACCGTGGAGCCACCTGCTCAACAGTCTCATTCCCTCCCAAGCCATCAGCGTGACGTGGAGCTGACGTCGGAGAAGGAGATGTGCGGGCCTCCTGCCCGCGCTCCTGGTCGTGACGCCTCGGACTGGCCCAAGGGGAAAGGACTTCACGGGCCTCCAGCCCGCGCCCCTCCCCCCTAGGAGTAGGAACCGCTACGGGTGGGCTAGGACTGCGGGCCTCCTGCCCACCGTCCCCCCCACACAGCAACGGTAGCGCGCAGCTCGATGAGTGCTGTGGTCCGGAATCAAACCTCGGAGACGGACAAGAGTCAACAGCAGGGGTCATCACTGCCGGTAACTCTAGTTCCTCTGGATCATCCGCCTCAACTTGGTTGCTCCATAACCGATAGGGGTAATATCGTGCTCCAAAAGAACCAAACCGAAGTGAGGTCATCGGGGTCGTGGAGGGAGGCGCCTCCTTAGAGGACGTATCTGCCGTGCCCTATGATTGCGGCTCCTTAGCCGGCTCATGTGGTGTGTTCTCCGGCCCCTTGTCCTGATTCCCAGGTGCACCATCGCCCTCAGTTGTTTCCATATCCTGAACCTCATCTCCCTCCCGCGGTATCGGTGTTTCCTCAATCTCAAGCTCAAGTACATAGGTAACCCCGGCACGCGTCCACTTGACAACATCCGGTACGAACTCCAAATTGACTACACTGACTAGCAACCTTGCTGCTCCATGTGCCTGAGTAAAAGGCATGTCAATCTGTTCCGTCTTACCAATGATAGAACCAAAACTCCAAGCTATCGTGAAATGATTAATATACTTGCGAGGTGCACCATAGAAGCGAACCTAGACCTTCTCTAAAGGTGTACCCTCAGGCTCCTTCCCCTTCCACTCATCAAAGGCGAGGATAACGTTGGTGCTGTGAACTCTGCACATGCCAAACTTAAGGATATGCATCTGATCCTCCTTAGTGGGAAACTCAACCTTGTAAGTCTGGGCCTCCAACCTGACAAGGTCCCACCGATGGTTGCCTGGCACTAAATCCTGCAACTGTCGCACAATTTGTGCCTTAGTTAAAGTCCCGTTGGTCACCTTGACAACTGCGGGGTAAGAACTCTCTTGCACATGCGTCACTGGTGCCACATATGGTGACTCAAAAAACATGAGCTCCTCACAGCAAACCACATAGATATTGACCACCGGCTTGGGGCCAGAAAGCAACGGACAGTCACCGATTGTATGCTGCGATCTGGAGCAATAATCACATAACTCGGTGGTACACTCTGCCGCAAAATGTCCCGGCTCGCCACATCGATAACACGGAAGCTTCTTTTTCTTAATAGCCCACTTTGAAAGCTTTTCCCCGTTTCGTTTGTCCGGACCCTTATCAGAACCCTCGTCACCGACCTTAGCAGCCACGATACTGGTCACCGGGATACTGACATCGGCCAAAGCCCAGACTGTTTCTACAGCCACCTCAGGAAGAGAAGTCTTGACCGTCTGCACCGTATCAATATCGGCCTGTGCCATTGCTGTCGTATCAACAATCCTTTAGCGAATCCTCTAAATTTTCAGAGATGTGCTTGTGTATTTGTTCAATTAACAATCAAGTATATAATCTAGCAGGTGGTGTTCTAAAAACAATTTCCTACTGGAATGAGCTTGCGTAGCAAACGATGCAACTCTATACAAACTTTACCGAGCATGCATTTTGTAGGTTATCTACAGGGCCACTGCTTGGATCCGTACATGGTCGTTACTCACTCCTGTGGAAGTCAGGGAGTCTTTGGTTACTGAGTCTATCCGATGGGAGATGGTAGCTCGGGATATCTACAACCGGTTTGGATGACGGTCCAGTAACAGGATATGTGTTTAGTCATCTAGTCCTGTTTTTGCCAGCTGTGGCATATTTTACTTGGTTTTATACCTTTTTAGCTCCAAGCAAGCTTGTTATGGATTATAGACTTTTCGGTTACTTTGATTAATAAAAGGGCTTCATGAATCATTCTGATGGAGAGGCCGGGGGTAATCCTCTTTTCTCAAAAAAATGCATATGACAGGTTTCCATTTGTGGCCACCTGCAAGTATTATGTCATGAACCTGATTCATGTTGCATATAGACCCTTCCCTGACATTATCTAGTTTGCTGCTACATATATACACCAATCATGATATTCTTCCTCATGGTCAGAATTACAATCTGATTACTAACCCCCTAATCATAGTTCATAATCTGACATGAGCATGATCCCACACCGAATGGTTTTGTAACTGCTACTGTTATAGCATGATCAAAATTGACAGCTTCTAACTGTTTTCTCACACGCTGGTATAGATAATAGATTACAGTATGACCCACAGGATCAAACATTCATTCCTGCACTACTTTTGTACTTTTGACCCCCCATCCTTTATCAAACTTATAATTCTTCTTGCCTATCTGCATCTAGATTATTTCATGGTGACATTTTAATTCATAGAGCAGCTTTTTCTCTAACATAAGAATCTGATAAGAACAGAGACTAAACCCTGAAATAAATCGATGATTAACTTAACTGAAGCTAAATCCTACTTTTAATCAAGCATCAAGAACACCATAGCAGTCAGTCTGGAATTACTTTGACTAAATAGCAAAACCGATCAGGATCACAGAGAGTTAACGAACAGAGAAGATCACATCCCCATCAACATGAACCAAGCATCCAATGCCCGGCAAGGCGGCACTGATCCAGTGCCCAAAATGCAAGAAAAAGATCACATCCCCACAACAATTTTTTCATGAAACATTCCCTAAAAGGATATTTTTCACAAAAACATCAGGTACTAACACATTAATCCTGTCCCCAAAATGAAGCCAAATCCTTCCTGAGTTCAGATAGTAGATGGAGAACCAACAACATACTCATAGCACATCCAACACTAGGCCGAAAATAGTAACATAATAGGTAAACAGCCATAGGCAAGGGCAAGTCTGGGCCTTCTTCAGGTCGCCACTCTTGAGGTTCCAAGATGCTCAATCATCGTCGATCCGCAGCTAGGCAAAGACGGGGCGCTGCCAAAACAGACGGCAAACGGATTGGTTAAAGGCTTCCATCACACAACAATGCCCAAACTCTACGAGAAGAAACAAACTACGAGCACAAGAACTGAATTTACAACCTGCAGCATGTTGTAGACAGTCATGGCGAGGCTCACAACACTCGCGACCCCGGCCATGATCAGGTCCCAGTAGCCCGCATACCCGTCGCTCAGGGAGGCGTAGATCATGTAGTAGAGGACCCCGAACATCCACACGGCGAGGGCCATGATCCACTGGTTCACGGCAGGCGGAAGCAGCGACGGTTCGGGCTCCTCCGACAGCGCGATGGCAAGCAGCACCTGCAGCTGGACGGTGACGAACGCGAAGAAGAAGCAGGTGACCACGGCTTCCATGGCCGGGACGTAGTAGGTGACCAGCACCGGCCACCGGAGCCGAAACGAGGACATCCAGATCGTCATGAGAAGCAGCATGTAGAGTAGGCAGAGCGTATCCACGTCGATCTTGGGCGGCTGCACAGAAACAAAGGAAATCACGTACAAAGACAATGAGAGAGACCGAATCGAACGCAAAAACTAGACGAGAGGTTGGATTGGATTGGGCGTTTGGCTTACTCTGGCAATGGCATGCTCCCCCTCCTCCTCCTTTGCTCCGGCAGCGCTCAAGTTGCGGCCTTCAGAGATCAGACAAGACAAGAGGTGGGTTAAATCTTGGCAGCAAATAGCAGAGCAAAGAAACAAGAAGATCAAGAAAATAGCAGAGCAACATCATAAGGTGACGCTTGCCAGTAGTGACTAGTTGAGCAATTAACGCCGGGAAAACCCCCCAACAAATCCCAAGAAACAAAGACGAGAAATTTCACCCCGCAGATCATAAATCACAAGCACAAACTAGCAAGAGAAAACCCAAGACATGAATCAAACGGTACAATGAAGCCTACCGGCCATCTCTCTTGGTCTCGCCCGGGTTCCTCCTAACCCAAGACAAAAGATTTTTGTTCTTCTGTTGTGGAAACCTGGCTGATGGCGCTGTGGGTGTATAGGCAGGCGGGCCAGCGAGCGGAGGCGAGGATGGCTGTGACTTGTGAACGGTCAAGGTGGTCAAGTCTGGAAGATGCTCTGTTTTTGTGGCAGGAGGGCAGGATCGACGCAGCTTTTCCAGTTTTCAGCTTTATGAACTGTCCGCTTTTTCCTCTTTTCGTTTCTGAATCGAGTGAGTCCAAATGGTTGTTGGGCTTCAAGAAAAAGTAACTCCAAATCCAAATGGTTACCTTTGTTGCATTCCAATTCCTTGGAGTTTTCTTATGGAGACAGAATTATCATTGAGTTCTGAATCAAGATAACCAGCAGTTTGTTACCAAATTCCCGGCTTGGTATCACCCCTTGAGGGCTGTACCACGATCACCCTCAGAGTAGGTGCAACAAACGGCCCGAGACCACTCCAAGCTCAAGTTTCCACACGTTGCGACTTGTGGGTGTTTGACCATGCAATTATCAGGAAGACAGTGAGACACAGCTGATTGCCTACGCGCACATACCGGGAGTTCGGAATGCACAGAGAGCATCAGAGCAGCTAAAATAAATTTGGACAACTGGTTGCAAATTACTACCGCGTCAAGAATGAGAAATTCTTGTTAGAAGGCAGAGAGAGATTTGGTGGAATAATTCGTTGTATTGCTTGAGCCTCGTGGGCATATATATAGAAGTACATGATCTATTTGGAGTACAAGGCAAGCCAGAATATTTCCTAGTCTAACCTATGTTTCCTAATACAATCACGTTACTCAACATCCCTCCGTAGTCACAACAATAGCGACGTAGAAAGTGAGACTGGAAAAGAATCCGAAGACAAGTTGACGGAATTCTGCTCACGAAATAGAGCCTATCAGTCACATAAGTACGTTCCAACCTTCCAAGGCTTGAGCTAAACAAATTCAAATCCCGTCCAAGTTCATACAGACAGTCTAAACTCCGAAGCTGCAATCCCGTCCAAGTTCATACAGACAGTCTAAACTCTGAAGCTGCTGCTACAAACAGGCAGACAGTCTAAACCCCAACGGAACAAGACAACAAAACCCAAGGACGAACATCTCCAGACAGGCAAGTTGAATTGAAACTAAAACTCCATACGACATGCCCCTTCCAAACTTGTAAACTTAGCAGAGTAGTAGTAATAATAACTGAACAAAACGGCGCATCTTCAGACTCCAAAAGTATCCATCTTCGATCCTTGGGCAGGCACATCCACACGCCTAGGGGCACTGACGAAAACGACGAGAGCAAGTTCATTAGCGCCCAAATCAATCCGAAACTTGAGAAAGAAGAGAAGAGACGGACACAGCGCAAAGAGTAAGACTCACCAGCACCAGGATCATGTAGAGCTTGAGCGCGAGCTCCATGAAGCACGCGACGGCGCCCACCGCGTAGTAGCGCCGGGCCGCCAGCGTCGGCGCCAGAACGGCCTCCTTCGCCAGAAGACGGGCCAGGTTGATCTGGCAGAGCTCGCCGATCATCAGGAAGTAGTTGCTGCCGAAGCACGCGCGGAAGCAGGCGCCATGGAGACAGCCGACGCCGTGAGCAGCAGCAGCATGGCCATCACGGGCACCGCTGTCTTGACCATCATGGCCTGCAGAAAAGCATGGTGTGCGGAGTCAGATGGAGACATGGAGCGAACGCAGGAACACGTTGCAGAGGAACTCGAGATCGATTATGAACGTGCATGTGGGAGTTTTTTTCCAACCTTGTTCCGCTTCGCTCGATGAGCTCCTGCAGCACCCAGCAGATTGCGGCCTTCAAAGTTCAGACAAAACAAGAAGAAGATAAAAATCTTGGTGACGTGAGAGGGAAATAGCAGAGCAAGATCATCAAGGCGAAACTTTGCCACTTGACACTGCTCTAACAAATAACAAAAAAAAACAATTTAGCCTTTTTTTGAGAAAATCAAAGAGAACGCGACCAGTTTTAAACAACATTGCTCTACTACGAGGAAAACGGAGAAAAATAAACCAAGGAAGAACATTCATCCGGAGATCTTAAGCACAAATTTACACCAGATAATAGTAGTATACAGAACAAACCACCCACAGGGAAAACCAAGGTCGATTAATCGAGAGAGATGGATCATAGATGCAAGCATACCATCCATCTCTATAGCACCACTCTTTTCCCTAACCACGGAGGAGTTTTGGCGGGGCTCTAGAGGAAACAGTGATGGAGCTTTCCGAAACGAAATTGCCATGGGGTTGGGGTCTGCTTTATACGCAACATACAGGTGAGGAGGAGCAGCAGGTACACGGTCGTGGCTTGGTCTCCACATCGGTCAAGGTTGGTACTCCGTACAATATTTTCAGTCGGAAGACAGTGCTTTCTCAGATTTCAGTTTCAGATATCGTACTACTTGCAGTTGCCACCTTTTCTTTTTCTTTTCTCTACTTTCTTTACGGGATGGTAAAATCTCAAAATCGACTGCTTGTTTTCCCTGGTTTTGCTTTCCTAAGAGCTTCTACAGCCGGGCACCGCATAACCTGTCAAATGCCAGGGCGGATGACTGACAGAGTCAGTGGCCGGTCAAACAAAACCCGAACATCTCAAACCGTACTCAAACGCCCGAGCTGACCGGCACCCTCATATCTAGCACAAATATGAGACAAATATGAGGAGGCCTGAGCGCATCCGCCACGTTGGACTGACGGCCGGGTCCCACATGAAAACATTTTGAAACCAGGAGGTCTGAAGCTCATCTCCTCTGTCAGACCGATGGCACCACGTGGTGCCGCTTCGGTGGGCCGCGTAGTGTCCTAGGCCGGCTATTTAAGCCGACCACCTGCACCAAAACCCTACTCGTCCACATTTTTCCTCTCCCGTCCGCCTCGACGCCACTTTCCACACGCCGTCCGTCGTCACCAGCAGTCATGCCACCATATCGTCGGGTTAGGAGCTACCCTGCAGATGCAGGCAAGGCGCGAAGCCGGATCGCCATGGGGCTACCTCCAAACGCGGTGATGATTAAGGCTTGGCTTGGTCAGGTTGATGTGCACCCGTCCCATTGGGTGGCGATGGATTCTGTCAAGGAGTGGTGGCAACATAACGCGTACAACATCTCGCAGTCTTAAGGGTGCTCATCTCTCTAATGATGCTCATTTCGTGAGAAATGTGGAACGAGAGGAATGCTCGTGTTTTCCGCAACACCGTGGCGCTGGTGGGGGTGTTTGTTACT
>NC_041382.1:172863614-172940921 GCF_002162155.2 Triticum dicoccoides | reverse complement strand
TTTCTGAGTAATATAATGTCACTAGAGTAGTGCTTTGTAATTCGGCCTTTGGCTAAAACTCTCAAAACTTCTTAATTAATGACAATGTCAAATATTTTGCCTTGATTCAAAAAAAATATCCTACGGGGACCCTTTAGTTAAACAAACATGCAAACAAAACATTCACTCAGCTAGATATCACCAAAATTTGATATGCTAGCAGATTGACCCTGAGTCACATCGATGGTTAACTTAACTGAAGCTAAATCCTTTTTTTCACCACGCATCAAGAACCCAATAACAGTCAATCTGAAATTAGTATGACTAAAATAGCAGAACCGATCGCGATCACAGAGAGAACCGAACAGAGAAGATCACATCCTCATCAACAAGAACCAAGGATTCATTGCCCGGCTAGGCGATAGTGATCAAGTGAGTACCCATCAAGGCATCAACATGTCAGAGTATGCAACGCAAACAAGCAAAGAAAAGATCATATCCCCATCAACGAGTTCTTCATGAAACATTCCCTACAAATATAGTTCTTTCTTCCCAAAAACAAACCGGTACTGACACGAAAATGACACATTAATCCTGTCCCCTAACTGAAGTCAAATCCTTCCAGCAGATAGAGAACCTTAAACTCATAACACATCCAACACTAGACAGAAAATAGTACAGCAAGTAGTAGGTAAACCGCCATAGGCAAGGGCAAACGGTCGCCACACTTCAGGTACCAAGATGCTCGCTCAATCATGGTCGATCCGGCACACGCATCCGCAGCTAAGCAAAGACGGGGCGCTGGCAAAACAGACGACAAACAACTTGGTTAGAAGCCTTCCCTCAAACGAGTACAACAATGCCCAAACTGCATGAGCAGAAACAAAGATACACAGAACAAAGAACTGAATTCCAACCTGCAGCATGTTGTAGACGGTCATGGCGAGGCTCACATCACCCGCGACCCCGGCGATGACCAGGTCCGAGCAGCTCGGCCCCGCCGCGTACCCGCCGGCCATGGAGACGTAGATCAGGTAGAACAGGACGCCGGACGTCCACACGGAGAGGGCCATCATCCACTGGTTCACGCGAGGCGGAAGCACCGTCGGCGCCGGCTTCTCCGACAGCGCGATGGCGAGCAGCGCCTGCAGCAGGACGGTGACGAACGTGAAGAAGAGGCAGGTGACCAGGGCTTCCACGGCCTGGCCGGCGCCGGGGCCGGGACTCGGCCACCGAAGCGAGGACATCCAGAGCGTCTTCACGTCGATCTTGGGCGGCTGCAGAGCACGGAAAGGAAGAAAAACACACGCAAAGACTGAGTGAGAGAGATGGAATCGAACGCAAGAAGAGCTTAGAGATGAGACGAGAGGATGGAATTGCTCACCCTGGCTAACCCGTTTGCTCCTGCGGCGCCCAAGTTGCGGCCTTCAAAGTTGAGACAAGACAAGAGGTGGGTTAAATCTTGGCAGCAAAGAGCAGAGCAAAGGAACAAGAAGATCAAATCTTGGTAACATGACAAGGAAATAGCAGAGCAAGAAGCCACTCTTTCTCGACGCAAATAAATCGCAAGAACAAATTCTCGTAAGCGACCCAGATTGCTTACCAAGAGAAAGCCCAGCATATGAATCGAATGGTAAAGCGGCACGAAGGATAATTGCAAGCTTACCGGCCATCTTTGCTCGTAACCATAGACGCAGGATTTTCTTGTTGTGTAGCGGAAACCTTGGCTTGGCGCTGGAGAGGCAGATGGTGGTGTAGCTGCTGCCTATGTAGCCAGGCCAGCAAGCGGAGGAGTGGTCAGGGTGGTCAAGTCGTGGAGATGCTCCGTCTCCGTGGCAGGAGGGCAGGAGGATCAGCACAGCTTTTCCAGCTTCCAGTTTACCTTTCTGAACCATCTCTTTTTCTCTTTTCTTTTCTGAAGCGAGGAAATGTGTGCACGACGATTGGCTGGCTTGGCAGATTGTGGTGGTTTGGTATGGTAACTCTAGTCTAGAGTTGTCTTTTTTTTTAGCATCGATACAGACACAAGCGCTCATATACACGCGCATACACTCACCCCTATGAACGCACACACGCACATCTTATCCTTATGAGCATCTCCAAAAGACTGAGCCGGCATATCATCTTGAGATTTACGAAGTCATCGTAGGCGTCTCGTCGTTGACGGGAACGTCTCCTCCCACTGAAAGTGTCGAAGAAAAGATTCACTAGGGAGGGAGGGCCCTCTTTAACGATAGAACCAGAGAGTACATGCTACAGTTCAAGGGGCAAAAATGACAAATTTGACCTCAAGACGAAACTAATTCACAAACTGAACTGCTTTTGAAAAAATTTCACTCAGCTGACTTTTTTGTGTAGCGCCTAACATCTAGGCGTTACTCTACACTGTGTCACGCCTAACACACAGGCGCTACACGCCTGACCATCATCACACCCAAACCTGGCTGAAAAATGCTAAGTCAACGTGCAACGCCTGAGAGGTAGGCGCTGCACTATACAGTGTAACGCCTAGAGTCTCAGCGTTGCACCGGTGGCCAACACGCGGTACACTTCCACAGCTATTTTTGTGTCCTCTGCGCCTGTGTAGGCTGGCTGTAGCAACGAACCGTACCAGTAGATGATGTGATGATGGACAGCTGCTGCTTCCCCATCGCATCCGATCCCTATTCGCGTAGTAGTCGCTTTGGGTTGTTCTATTTTAAGAGAAAAGAAAACCTTGTTCGCATAGCCCTGGAGTTCGTACGATGCCCAAGCTAGCCAGTTCCACGTGTGTTGGCCACTGCTGCAGCGCCTAGAGGTCAGGCCTCGCAAGATATAGTGTCCCTTAACTTTTAGGCGTTGCATAGTGTAGCGTCTAGCTTTTAGACGTTGTACACTAACTTAAGAATGTGACGATGGTAAGACGTGTAACGCCTGTCAGTCAGGCGCTACACAGTATAGTGTGGCGCCTAGCTGTCGGGCGTTACACAAAAGTGTTAGCTGAGTGAATTTTTTTTAAAAATAGTTTACTTTATGAATTAGTTTCGCTTTTAAGTCAGATTTGTCATTTTTGCCAGTCCAAGGGAAGGAACTGATCTGAAAAAAAGGATGAGGCCGGTACTACCTGCAGCTGCGGATGCGTACAATTTCTTTGGTGACAGACAGACGAGACCAGACCAGACCAGACCGCGCGCGTACTGCATTCGCCACACCGGGCACGGGCAGCGCGGCACGTTTATACCACTCCCCTCTACGCGATGGGCCGTTCCTGCTCTGCCTACCGCCTCCCATCAACATCAACATACAACTCCAGCGCTTCCGGTGCGCCAGTTTGTGGTAGAACGAATGAATAGCGCAGTCCAACGTGTGACTCAATACGGATAAATGTCTGAATTTTGTCCATTTTCGACCAATTTCTGACCCAAATTTGCGTCGACTTTGTGGTATAACGGACATCGCGCGGACGGGCTCAACGCATACCCTTGTCCTCCTGTGGCCCACCTGTCGGGGACACAAGCAGCCCCTTCGCTTTCAACGCCTCCACCCCCTCTCTCTCGCCCCCCGCCGCCGGCTCCGTCACTATTCTCCGGCCGCCTCCTCACTGCGCATCCCCCGGCCATTCATATCAAACCACGTTTCGACATGGCCGCCACCACGCCCGCACTTTCACCGTAGTTTTGGCTGTCGCCATCGTAGCCGGTGGCAGAGGGGATACGACCGCCGGCGACGTACCACGGCGGTCACGGCAGCTTCCGACGAGTGCTCCAAAGCGGCCAGTAGCCAGCCGCCAACCACCCCTGCTGCATCGAGGTGAAAATGTTGAGCCCCTGCACCAAGAACCGGCCACATTTAAACAGTTTGTCCAATTTCATCGTGAAATACGTGATTGGCACACTCATTTGGATCTTCAAAATGACTTGGTTGAGCACGTGTGGACTCACATTAGCAACTAATAGATGTTATGTTCATTCAAGGCAATTTCGATTTGGTTGTAAAACTATTTTATTAGAGACAATTTCATCTGGATTGTAAAACTATTTTTATTTTCAGACAATTAATATTTTAACACGCAAACTTGTTTTGAACATAATATGAATATATGGGCTTGGTTGTGGCGGACATGATGGGCCAAAGAATACGGCCTGGTGCTGGGCGCACGGCCACCGCATTCCAGGACAGGGCCGGACACGATCCCATTGCCTTACCCAAACGGACAGAATCTAGACAAAACGGACGTCCGTTCGAGGTCGTGCGCTGGAGTTGGTATATCCAACTTGTGACCTCAGTCGGCGGCTCGGCGCACACCCATGCCCAGCTCCAACTTGGACACGGTTGCGATTGCGCATAGGCAGAGGTGATTTGCCCGATGAAACGATCTACGCGCACATCCATGCCGCGGGTTGCATCGCGCAAAGAGCAGCCAGCCGTGAAGAACTGAACTGGTTGCAAACTAGTGCCGCGTCAAGAATAACAAATGTTGCTCACGGAATGGAGTCGCTGGGTCACATACACTCCAAGTTTCCAACCTTCAAGACTTCTCTTGAGCTAAATATAAGTTCGAATCCCTTCTAACTTCATACGTATTCTATACAGCCTAAAGGGCCGCATCCCGATGCAACAAGACAACAACAAAAAGGTAATTAAGGATCCAAGTACGAAGTAGCATACATACATTCATACTAGCAGATGAGTCTAAAACCCCACATGGCAGGCCCTTCCAAACATCTAACTTAGCTAATGAAACAAAACGGCGCATCTCCAAAATGATCCATCTTCGGCAGGTGCAGCGCACCTAAACACCATCCTCCACAGCCGCGGGGCACTGACAGAAACAACGAGTGCAAGTTCATTAGCGCCTGAACTTAAACCCAAACTTGAGAATCAACAATCAAGTCACCAAGACAGCACAAAAACTCACCACCACCGGGATGATGTACAGCTTGAGCGCGAGCTCCAGGAAGCACGCGACGACGCCCACCGCCCAGAAGCGCCGGGCCGCCGGCGTCCGCGCCCGAACGGCCTTCCTCGCGAAAAGACAGCCCATGTTGATCTGACAGGCCACGCACAGCACCTGGAAGTTTTTGCTGCAGAAGAGCGCGTGGAGCCGGGCAGGGCCGCCGGGCGCCATGGAGACCGCCGCTGCCGTGAGCAGCACCACCAGCACCAGCACCGGCGCCGCTATCTTGACGATCTTGGCCTGCGGAAAAGCAGAGCGCGCAGTGCAGAGTCAGATGGAGAAATAGGTGCGGATGAACACGAGATCGATGATGAATACGCATGCAGGAGTTCTCTCTTTTTGACCTTGTTCTGGTTCGCTCGATCAGCTCCTTCTACAGCACCCAGCAGATGGCCGCCTTCAAAGTTCAGATAAGAAACAACAAGATGATCAAATCTTGGTGACATGACAATTGACAGGGGAATAGCAGAGCAAGATCATCAAGGTGAAACTTTGACACTTGCCACTACTCGAACAAATAACGAAAAGAAACCTCCAATTAAGCCTTTGCCATGGAAAATCGCAGGGGACGCAGAAGATCTCCAAATAGGAAACAAGATTGCTCTAGCGTGAGAAGAACGGAGAAACAGAAACAAAGGAAGAACATTCATCCGGAGATCTTGAGCACAAATTTCCACCAGAATAGTAAGAAGAAGAAACTACCAACAGGAAAAACCAAGGACGATTAATCAAGAGGGATGGATCATAGATGCTTGCATACCATCCATCTCTCTACCACCACTCTTTTGCCCTGACAACGGAGAGTTTTGGTGGCTATAGAGGAAACAGCGATGGAGCTCTCTGAAACGTAATTGCCATCGGGTTTTTTTGAGCGGAACTGGCAGGTGTTCTGCCTTTTTCATTATAGTAGGGGGGAAAACTGTACAGTATTGCCAGCAGAGGATCGACAACCAGATAAGAGGGGGGACATAACGAGATCAGAGCGTAATAACAAAGAAGCTAATATTGGTAGCCTAGTGCTGCTAACAGCGTAATAACAAACGTAATTGCCATCGGGTTGGGCTCTACTTTATGGCATGCAGCATAGAGATGAGGATGAGGAGGATGTAAACGCGGCCATGGCTTGGTCTCCACATAGGTCAAGGTGGTGCATGGATGGGTGGCAACATTTTCAGTCTGGAGGGAGCAGCAGACACAACTTTTGCAGATTTCAGTTTCTTCATTTCAGAGCTCAATTGCCACCTTTTTTTTCTTTTCAATCACGCGCAATCCTCTTACTAGTAGTTTCTTATCGGGACAGTAGAATCACACATGACGATCCGCACATGAGATGGATGGTGGTCCTCTTTAACGATAGAACCAGAGAGTACAGGCTACAGTTGAAAGGAACTGATATACATTCCAATGCGGTTAAAGAAAAAGATGAGACTTTGCGCGACTGCGGCTAGGGGTTGTGCTGTTACGATTGCGCGTAGACAGAGGTGATTGCACAATGAAACGACCTACGCGCAGAGAGCAGCTAACCATGAAAATGTGGTTGCAAATTACTGCATATTGTCCATGTTTCCAAGTTTCCAACCTTGAAGGCTTCAGCTAAACAAGTTCAAATCCCTTCTAACTTCATACTTAGTCTATAGCCTCAAGGGCCGCATCCCAATGCAACAAGACAACAAGGGAATAATGGTAAGACGAGACTAAAACACCACATGACGGCGCATCTCCAGACTCCAAAATCATCCATCTTCGATCCAGGCTTGCGCGACGAACCTAAACGCCATCCGCGGGGCACTGACAGAAACGACGAGTGCAAGTCAATCAGCCAGAAATTTCAGAAAGAACAGACGGCGCAAAGACTCACCAGCACCATGATCACGCACAGCTTGAGAGCGAGCTCCACGACGCACGCGACGGCGCCCACCGCGTAGTAGCGCCGGCCCGCCAGCGCCGGCGACAGAGCGGCCTCCGTCGCCAGAAGACGGCCCAGGTTGATCTGGCAGAGGACGCAGATCATCGGGAAGCAGTTGCTGCCGAAGAAGCAGGTGCGGAGGCAGGCGCAGGCAGAGTCGACCGGCGTCATGGAGACAGCCGACGCCGTGAGCAGCAGCTGCATGGCCATCAGGGGCACCGCTGTATTGAGGATCATGGTCTCCAGATTGTGGCCTTCACAGTTGAGATAAGAAACAAGAAGATGAGCAAATCTTGGTGACATCGGCAGGGAAATAGCAGAGCGACATCATCAAGGCGAAACTTTGCGACTTGTCACTACCCGAACAGAAAAAAAGGCCGAGAAACCCGCAATTGAGCGTTTGCCATGGAAAATCAGCAGGAATGCGGGCAGTTTTGAACTGGTCCGAACGCAGAAGATCACCAAGAAAGAAACAAGATTGCTCTACTAGGAGGAAGGCAGAGAAAAAGAGACGAAGGAGGAACATTCATCCGGAGATCTTAAGCACAAATTTACACCAGAAATAGTAAGCACAACAAACTACCTACAGGAAAAACAAAGGACGATTAATCAAGAGGGATATATCATAATAGATGCAAGCATACCATCCATCTCTCTAGCACCACTCTTTTCCCTAACCACGGAGATATTAATTGGCGATGGAGGTTTCTGAAACGAAATTGCCATGGGGTTGGCGCCTAGTACTCCTTTATATGCAGGCAGCATAAGGGCGAGGAGGAGGTACGCGGTCGTGGCTTGGTCTCCACTTTGGTCGTCCCCTTACATGGATGGGTGGCAGCATTTTCAGTCTGGAGGCAGTAGCAGACGCAGCGGAGGAGGGGTGGTCAAGTCGTGGAGATGCTCCGTCTCCGTGGCAGGAGGGCAGGAGGATCATCCCAGCTTTTCCAGTTTGCAGTTTTCTGAACCATCTCCTTTTTCTCTTTTCTTTTCTGAAGCGAGTACGTAACTCCTGGCTTGGTATGGTAAAAGCCTAGGGTTTATCGACCCAACTAGGCAGTAGTACAGGTCACTCTCCGTTCGGTTTATTCGGTTTACATGGTTTGGTTTATACGTTTTTTTTGTTTGTACGGTATTAATACTTCGGTAAATACGGTATGAAATTAAAATATGGTTTGGTTTCGGTATATACCAAATTATTTCGGTATGGTTTCGGTATTTACCATAAAAACCAAACCTAACGCAAATTTGAAAATGACGTAATAATAACTTACAAATTTATGACTCAAAACACATACTGTTTTTCACAAATAGTATATAACTATATATATAAGTGTATATGCTTGCATTGATTCATCTGTTGATGGTTATGGACGTGTTTAGCATTTTAAAAAGAGAAAAATAACAATGCTACAAGAAAAAATTACGTGCTTAGTAGTGAATTTGACTCATGTACAAGAAAAATGACAACTTGTATGGTTGTTTATCTCAAGAAATATAAATTTAGTGTTTACTTCGGTTTATTCGGTTAACCGTTCGGTTTTTCGGTATATACCATATAAACCAAAGTTCAAAATGGTATGAAAAGTTCATATCATACCGAAACCAGAAACCATAAAAACCATAAAATCGGTTCGGTTCGGTTTATTTTCGGTATGGTTTTTCGGTTTGGTTTTCAAATGCACAGAGTGAAGTACAGGCTAGGAACAAAAGATTCACCAGGGTTTATCGACCCAACTAGGCAGTAGTACAGGCTAGGAACTGATACAAAGTGGTTAAAGAAAAGGTCAGGCGGTGTGGGTCGCATACACTCCAAATTTCAAACCATCAAGGCTTCAGCTAAACAAATTCAAATCCCTTCCAAGTTCATACTTAGGGAAGGCGCACCCCAAAGCTGATGCTACAAACAGACAACAACAAAATGGCACGTACTACTAAGATAGACTTGTACAAATATGCTGGCAAATTGGAACTATAACCACATTGTTCAAATTTTCAGAAATTGTTCGGATTATTTTTAAAAATGTGTGGAAATAAAAAAAAATCACGTTTGCAAATTTTTGTTCTTATTTTTAAAGAATATTCATAAATTTCCAAAAAATGCTCAACAGTCGAATTTTATTTGTGTTTTTCAAAAAGTATTTTGGAATTTCAAATTTTGTTCACATTTTATTAAAAAAAGGGTTTCGTGCTCTCCAAAATGAATTCAAAATAAATAAAAAATGTGCATGCGAGTTCTTAGGCCCTGTTTGGTTCCAAATAAGTCACCAACTTATAAGTCGAAAAATGAAAAAAATGACTTATTTTGCCAAAAAGACCCAATTTATAAGTCACCCCAACTTATAAGTCATAAGTTGCTCCACCCCAACTTAAAACTTATAGGTCACCTCTTTTTGCGTGGATCCCATCACCTTTACATTAAAAAACAAAATAGAAAGGTATGCTCACGTGACTTATAAGTCAGGTGAAAACCAAACATGCATGACTTATAAGTCACTGGTTTTAAGTCACCTGACTTATAAGTCAGGTGACTTATTGGAACCAAACAGGCCCTTAAAACTTCCGCGCTCCAACCAGTCAACAACCATCAGCCATGGTGGCTAGTAGCACACGTAGTTGAGTAGGAGCTTGCAGGTTTGATTCCTAGCGATAGTGTTGCTTTTTAGGATTTCCTGCGATCTACGCTTGCCAGTGGGCCGGTCCGATCACTATCACATGTGTGTACCATACGCTATTAGACAGAATAAGCGTCCAATAGGAGCTCTCGCGTGGAAGGCATGTGCATTGGTATCAGGGTGCAAAATATGGGCTGAGCCTTCCAGTGGATGCTAGTTACTAGCAGGGCACCAACCGGGTTGTGCTATTCACGATCCAAGGTCTCAGAATGCCTGGAAGTCTAGGTGTCTATCCAGACATTTTAAGGCCCTGGACAACTGGACATAAGCTAATCTAATTTTAGAAGTGGGGTATTTTTCTCGATATTAAGCTAATCTAATACGCCCTTTGATGTCTATATTAAAAAATGCTCAAAAGCAGAAGAAAAATGTCCAGGGACGCGACTTACCCTATCTAGACGATTAGGGTTTAGCCTACTCAACCGAAGCCTTCTGCTAGTGTCGAGTTCTTCCAATCTTTTGCTCACCACCGTTGGTATTCGCCGCACAGATTCTTGGGCTGACTACGAGGACGGTTGCCCCGTCCGCCCGACCTTGGTCTCTGTGGAGAGAACTCAGGGTGATCACATACGCATTTTTTTTCCTTTGAAGCTTTTCAAATATGTTGTCATGGCAGCTCAAAGTTCGAGTTCCGGAGGGACAGACAGAGGAAAGGAGAAGCAATCCGAGGGGGCTCTGGAGGATGAGGAAGATGAGGCTGAAGGGATGTGAATTTGATGACGTTTATGTAGGGCTCGAGAAGATTGATCAGTAGGCTAAATTGGCATGTGGCTTGCGGTGGCTATGGTACACACGACCAAGAACTTTAGTAGTGTGGCGTTCAAGGAAACAATGAAATTCATCTCTAACCTAGCCCATCATCCCAAGAGATTGACGACAACCTTTTTGTGGTCTAGATATTTTATCTTGGGGATTGGAAAAAGGGTGATATTTCAGGGGCCATGGATCTTCGATGATCTCATGGTGCTATTTGAAGATTTTGATGGCAAAAATACACCCGAATCAATAAAAATTCACAGGGGCTCGATGTGTGGCAAGATTCACTAGATTCCATATTTATATAGGAAATATCAGATCGTGGACTAGTTAGCTCAGAAAATTAGGACGATGCAGAGTATGGAGCTGAACCCTACAAGGTTCTATGAAGGAACTATGCGTGTTTATGGGTGAAGATTGAAGTGAGCAAGCCCTTGATATGATGTACTCCCCTTAATCTGGTCTGAGAAAGATTGATGTGAAGTATGAAAAAAATAGGTTACATCTATGACGTTCACCTGCCTGACAATGTACAATGGGGAAAATGGTTGGTTGCAAAGAGGAGGGAACCCCTTGGATCTAGATCTTGGAGTTTTTTGTGTTCTCCTTCTTGTTCTTCTTATCATATTCTTCCATAGTTTTCGTTGATTTGGTAGGATTTGAGTGTGAGGGACTTGGGCACTCCGTGTGCCCTTGCCATTGTATTTGGTGCATAGGTTTGAGTTCTCCACCATGATACGTGGAAGTGAAAGTTGAGAAGCTTATTTCTCTTGGGTGTTTGGGCACCCTAGAGCTTGTTCCTCTTGGGTGCTTTGGTGCCCTAGACGGTTGGTGCGTTCGGAGCTTAATCATTATGGCGTAAAGCTCCGGGCAAGCGTCGGGGTCTCCAATTAGGTTGTGAATATTGCCCCGAGCAATTTATACGGGTTTCGGTGACCGCCCCCAAGGGTTGCCAAAGTGTACGGGTTCAGTGACCGCCCACAAGGGTTGCCATTTGTACGGGTTCGGTGACCGTCCTCAAGGGTCCCTTAGTGGAATCACTGCATCTTGCATTGTGCGAAGGTGTGAGGACATTACGGTGGCCCTAGTGGTTTTTTGGGGAGCATGTGCCTCCACACCGCTCCAAATGGAAATTAACATTCGCAAGGGTTTGAACTTCGGGATACATCATCGTCTCCTCGTGCCTTAGTTATTTCTTACCCAAGCCCATTACTCATGCACTTTACTTTATGATAGTCACAGTGTTTCATGTTATATATCTTGCTATCACTTAGTTGTTTATCTTGCTTAATTAGCATAAGTTGTTGGTGCACATAGGTGAGTGTAGTAGTTTTAGGTTTTGTGCTTGACAAATTAAATGCTAGTTTTATTCCGTATTTGTTCAAGCCTAAACCATAATTAATTTAAAGCGCCTATTCACCCCCCTCTAGGAGACATCCATCATCTTTCAGCGGTACTACCTCTAATTATGCACAAGTGGTACAACCTCTTAAGGGAACGATACTACCTCTAATTAGATAGAAGCACAACTAGAACAACTATAACTTCTGCAAACAAACTCTGATTTTGACAAACTCAAGCCTGGTAGAAAGCTAACGACATGTGGTGTCAAAACACTACTAGAAATTTTCAGAACAAGCAAGAGTAAAATGCCAACAATGTAGAAGTGTGAAACCTCCATAAGAGAAGAACCAGGAAAAATTCCAACATCAAAAACATAAATAGAAGATGCATGTGAAATCCGTTTTCGATGAACTTGAGCTTGTCATGAAGATAATCACAAGCCCCAAAAATTACACAGAGAAAATACAAACTAGAACCAAGAAAGATGAAGCCAAAGATGAAAATGTTTGAGCTCTCTATGAACGATACGATCAAAATACTCACTTAAGAGCCCCTCTAAATGGTACGGGAATCAATCCTATGAGACCGATAAAATATAGAACCTATCAAGGTCAAACCTTTGCCTTGCACATAATCCACCTGAGCTAGATGATGGTGATTGTCAGTATAAATTTGGAACACCTTTCCTGATAGCGCACGCTTGGTGAAGGCTCACAATTTGCTCCACTGTACTCCACTATGGAAGAGTTGTAGGGGAACGTAGTAATTTCACAAAAATTCCTACGCACACGCAAGATCATGGTGATGCACAGCAACGAGAGGGGAGAGTGTTGTCTACGTACCCACGCAGACCGACTGCGGAAGCGTTGACGCAACGTAGAGGAAGTAGTCGTACGTCTTCCCGATCCGACCGATCCAAGCACCGTTACTCCGGCACCTCCGAGTTCTTAGCACACGTACAACTCGATGACGATCCCCGGGCTCTGATCCAGCAAAGCGTTGGGGATGAGTTCCGTCAACACGACGGCGTGGTGACGATCTTGATGTTCTACTGTCGCAGGGCTTCGCCTAAGCACCGCTACAATATGATCGAGGTGGAATATGGTGGCAGGGGGCACCGCACACGGCTAAGGAACGATCTCAAGGATCAACTTGTGTGTCCTAGGGTGCCCCCCTGCCTCCGTATATAAAGGAGCCAAGGGGGAGGGGGCGGCCGGCCAAGGAGGGCGCGCCAAGGGAGTCCTACTCCCTCTGGGAGTAGGATTCCCCCCCCCCCCCAATCCTAGTTGGAATAGGATTCCTCGAGGGGGGAAAGAGAGAGAGGGGGGCCGGCCACCTCTCCTTGTCCTAATAGGACTAGGGGAGGGGGGAGGCGCGCGGCCACCTTGGGCTGCCCCTTTCTCCTTTCCACTAAAGCCCACTAAGGCCCATATAGTTCCCGGGGGGTTCCGGTAACCTCCCGGTACTCCGGTAAAATCCCGATTTCACCCGGAACACTTCCGATATCCAAACATAGGCTTCCAATATATCAATCTTTATGTCTCGACCATTTCGAGACTCCTCGTCATGTCCATGATCACATCCGGGACTCCGAACAATCTTCCGTACATCAAAATGCATAAATTCATAATAACTGTCATCGTAACGTTAAGCGTGCGGACCCTACGGTTCGAGAACAATGTAGACATGACCGAGACACGTCTCCGGTCAATAACCAATAGCGGGACCTGGATGCCCATATTGGCTCCTACATATTCTACGAAGATCTTTATCGGTCAGACCGCATAACAACATACGTTGTTCCCTTTGTCATCGGTATGTTACTTGCTCGAGATTCGATCGTCGGTATCCAATACCTAGTTCAATCTCGTTACTGGCAAGTCTCTTTACTCGTTCCGTAATACATCATCCCACAACTAACTCATTAGTTGCAATGCTTGCAAGGCTTATGTGCTGTGCATTACCGAGAGGGCCCAGAGATACCTCTCCGACAATCGGAGTGACAAATCCTATTCTCGAAATACGCCAACCCAACATCTACCATTGGAGACACCTGTAGAGCTCCTTTATAATCACCCAGTTACGTTGTGACGTTTGGTAGCACACAAAGTGTTCCTCCGGCAAACGGGAGTTGCATAATCTCATAGTCATAGGAACATGTATAAGTCATGAAGAAAGCAATAGCAACATACTAAACAATCGGGTGCTAAGCTAATGGAATGGGTCATGTCAATCAGATCATTCAACTAATGATGTGACCCCATTAATGAAATAACAACACTTTGTTCATGGTTAGGAAACATAACCATCTTTGATTAACGAGCTAGTCAAGTAGAGGCTTACTAGTGACACTAAGTTTGTCTATGTATTCACACATGTATTATGTTTCCGGTTAATACAATTCTAGCATGAATAATAAACATTTATCATGATATAAGGAAATAAATAATAACTTTATTATTGCCTCTAGGGCATATTTCCTTCAGTCTCCCACTTGCACTAGAGTCAATAATCTAGATTACACAGTAATGATTCTAACACCCATGGAGCCTTGGTGCTGATCAGGTTTTGCTCGTGGAAGAGGCTTAGTCAACGGGTCTGCAACATTCAGATCCGTATGTATCTTGCAAATCTCTATGTCTCCCACCTGGACTAGATCCCGGATGGAATTGAAGCATCTCTTGATGTGCTTGGTCCTCTTGTGAAATCTGGATTCCTTTGCCAAGGCAATTGCACCAGTATTGTCACAAAAGATTTTCATTGGACCCGATGCACCAGGTATGACACCTAGATCGGATATGAAATCCTTCATCCAGACTCCTTCGTTCGCTGCTTCCGAAGCAGCTATGTACTCCGCTTCACATGTAGATCCTGCTACGACGCTTTGTTTAGAACTGCACCAACTGACAGCTCCACCGTTTAATGTAAACACGTATCCGGTTTGCGATTTAGAATCGTCCGGATCAGTGTCAAAGCTTGCATCAACGTAACCTCTTACGGTGAGCTCTTTGTCACCTCCATATATGAGAAACATATCCTTAGTCCTTTTCAGGTATTTCAGGATGTTCTTGACCGCTGTCCAGTGATCCACTCCTGGATTACTTTGGTACCTCCCTACTAAACTTATAGCAAGGCACACATCAGGTCTGGTACACAGCATTGCATACATGATAGAGCCTATGGCTGAAGCATAGGGAACATCTTTCATTTTCTCTCTATCTTCTGCAGTGGTCGGGCTTTGAGTCTTACTCAATTTCACACCTTGTAACACAGGCAAGAACCCTTTCTTTGCTTGATCCATTTTGAACTTTTTCAAAACTTTGTCAAGGTATGTGCTTTGTGAAAGTCCAATTAGGCGCCTTGATCTATCTCTATAGATCTTAATGCCTAATATATAAGCAGCTTCACCGAGGTCTTTCATTGAAAAACTCTTATTCAAGTATCCCTTTATGCTATCCAGAAATTCTATATCATTTCCAATCAGTAATATGTCATCTACATATAATATCAGAAATGCTATAGAGCTCCCACTCACTTTCTTGTAAATACAGGCTTCTCCAAAAGTCTGTATAAAACCAAATGCTTTGATCACACTATCAAAACGTTTATTCCAACTCCGAGAGGCTTGCACCAGTCCATAAATGGATCGCTGGAGCTTGCATACTTTGTTAGCTCCCTTTGGATCGACAAAACCTTCTGGTTGCATCATATACAACTCTTCTTCCAGAAATCCATTCAGGAATCCAGTTTTGACATCCATTTGCCAAATTTCATAATCACAAAATGCGGCAATTGCTAACATGATTCGGACAGACTTAAGCATCGCTACGGGTGAGAAGGTCTCATTGTAGTCAACCCCTTGAACTTGTCGAAAACCTTTTGCGACAAGTCGAGCTTTGTAGACAGTAACATTACCATCAGCGCCAGTCTTCTTCTTGAAGATCCATTTATTCTCAATTGCTTGCCGATCATCGGGCAAGTCAACCAAAGTCCATACTTTGTTCTCATACATGGATCCCATCTCAGATTTCATGGCTTCAAGCCACTTTGCGGAATCTGGGCTCACCATCGCTTCTTCATAGTTCGTAGGTTCATCATGATCTAGCAGCATGATTTCCAGAACAAGATTACCGTACCACTCTGGTGCGGATCTCATTCTGGTTGATCTACGAGGTTCAGTAGTACCTTGTCCTGAAGTTTCATGATCATCATCATTAGCTTCCTCACTAATTGGTATAGGTGTCGCAGAAACAATTTTCTGTGATGTACTACTTTCCAATAAGGGAGCAGGTACAGTTACCTCGTCAAGTTCTACTTTCCTCCCACTCACTTCTTTCGAGAGAAACTCCTTCTCTAGAAAGGATCCATTCTTAGCAACGAATGTCTTGCCTTCGGATCTGTGATAGAAGGTGTACCCAACAGTCTCCTTTGGGTATCCTATGAAGACACATTTCTCCGATTTGGGTTCGAGCTTATCAGGTTGAAGTTTTTTCACATAAGCATCGCAGCCCCAAACTTTAAGAAACAACAACTTTGGTTTCTTGCCAAACCATAGTTCATAAGGCGTCGTCTCAACGGATTTTGATGGTGCCCTATTTAACGTGAATGCGGCCGTCTCTAAAGCATAACCCTAAAACGATAGCGGTAAATCAGTAAGAGACATCATAGATCGCACCATATCCAGTAAAGTACGATTACGACGTTCGAACACACCATTACGCTGTGGTGTTCCGGGTGGCGTGAGTTGCGAAACTATTCCGCATTGTTTCAAATGTACACCAAACTCGTAACTCAAAATATTCTCCTCCACAATCAGATCGTAGAAACTTTATTTTCTTGTTACGATGATTTTCAACTTCACTCTGAAATTCTTTGAACTTTTCAAATGTTTCAGACTTGTGTTTCATTAAGTAGATATACCCATATCTGCTTAAGTCATCTGTGAAGGGGAGAAAATAACGATATCCGCCACGAGCCTCAATATTCATTGGACCACATACATCTGTATGTATGATTTCCAACAAATCGGTTGCTCTCTCCATAGTACCGGAGAACGGTGTTTTAGTCATCTTGCCCAAGAGGCACGGTTCGCAAGTACCAAGTGATTCATAATCAAGTGGTTCCAAAAGCCCATCAGTATGGAGTTTCTTCATGAGTTTTACACCGATATGACCTAAACGGCAGTGCCACAAATAAGTTGCACTATCATTATCAACTCTGCATCTTTTGGCTTCAACATTATGAATATGTGTATCACTACTATCGAGATTCATCAAAAATAGACCACTCTTCAAAGGTGCATGACCATAAAAGATATTACTCATATAAATAGAACAACCATTATTCTCTAATTTAAATGAATAACCGTCTCACATCAAACAAGATTCAGATATAATGTTCGTGCTCAACGCAGGCACCAAATAACAATTATTTAGGTCTAATACTAATCCCGAAGGTAGATGTAGAGGTAGCGTGCCGACCGCGATCACATCGACTTTGGAACTATTTCCCACGCGCATCGTCACCTCGTCCTTTGCCAGTGTTCGCTTAATCCATAGTCCCTGTTTCGAGTTGCAAATATTAGCAACAGAACCAGTATCAAATACCCAGGTGCTACTGCGAGCTCTAGTAAGGTACACATCAATAACATGTATATCACATATACCTTTGTTCACCTTGCCATCCTTCTTATCCGCCAAATACTTGGGGCAGTTCCGCTTCCAGTGACCAGTCTGCTTGTAGTAGAAGCACTCAGTTTCAGGCTTAGGTCCAGACTTGGGTTTCTTCTCTTGAGCTGCAACTTGCTTGCCGTTCTTCTTGAAGTTCCCCTTCTTCTTCCCTTTGCCCTTTTTCTTGAAACTAGTGGTCTTGTTAACCATCAACACTTGATGCTCCTTCTTGATTTCTACCTCCGCAGCTTTCAGCATTGCGAAGAGTTCGGGAATAGTCTTATTCATCCCTTGCATATTATAGTTCATCACGAAGCTCTTGTAGCTTGGTGGCAGTGATTGGAGAATTCTGTCAATGACGCAATCATCTGGAAGATTAACTCCCATCTGAATCAAATGATTATTATACCCAGACATTTTGAGTATATGCTCACTGACAGAACTGTTCTCCTCCATCTTGTAGCTATAAAACTTATTGGAGACTTCATATCTCTCAATCCGGGCATTTGCTTGAAATATTAACTTCAACTCCTGGAACATCTCATATGCTCCATGACGTTCAAAACGTCGTTGAAGTCCCGATTCTAAGCCGTAAAGCGTGGCACACTGAACTATCGAGTAGTCATCAGCTTTGCTCTGCCAGACGTTCATAACATCTGGTGTTGCTCCAGCAGCAGGCCTGGCACCTAGCGGTGCTTCCAGGACGTAATTCTTCTGAGCAGCAATGAGGATAATCCTCAAGTTACGGACCCAGTCCGTGTAATTGCTACCATCATCTTTCAACTTTGCTTTCTCAAGGAACGCATTAAAATTCAACGGAACAACAACACGAGCCATCTATCTACAATCAACATAAACAAGCAAGATACTATCAGGTACTAAGTTCATGATAAGTTTAAGTTCAATTAATCAAATTATTTAAGAACTCCCACTTAGATAGACATCCCTCTAATCCTCTAAGTGATCACGTGATCCAAATCAACTAAACCATAACCGATCATCACGTGAGATGGAGTAGTTTTCAATGGTGAACATCGTTATGTTGATCATATCTACAATATGATTCACGCTCGACCTCTCGGTCTCCGTGTTCCGAGGCCATATCTGCATATGCTAGGCTCGTCAAGTTTAACCTGAGTATTCTGCGTGTGCAAAATTGGCTTGCACCCGTTGTAGATGGACGTAGAGCTTATCACACCCGATCATCACGTGGTGTCTGGGCACGACGAACTTTGGAAACGGTGCATACTCAGGGAGAACACTTCTTGATAATTTAGTGAGAGATCATATTATAATGCTACCATCAATCAAAGCAAGATAAGATGCATAAAGGATAAACATCACATGCAATCAATATAAGTGATATGATATGGCCATCATCATCTTGTGCCTGTGATCTTCATCTCCGAAGCACTGTCATGATCACCATCGTCACCGGCGTGACACCTTGATCTCCATCGTAGCATCGTTGTCGTCTCGCCAATCTTATGCTTCTACGACTATCACTACCGTTTAGTAATAAAGTAAAGCATTACATCGCGATTTCATTGCATACAATAAAGCGACAACCATATGGCTCCTGCCAGTTGCCGATAACTCGGTTACAAAACATGATCATCTCATACAATAAAATTTAGCATCATGTCTTGGCCATATCACATCACAACATGCCCTGCAAAAACAAGTTAGACGTCCTCTACTTTGTTGTTGCAAGTTTTACGTGGCTGGTACGGCTTAAGCAAGAACCAATCTCACCTACGCATCAAAACCACAACGATAGTTTGTCAATTTGACTCCGTTTTAACCTTCGCAAGGACCGGGCGTAGCCATACTCGGTTCAACTAAAGTTGGAGAGACAGTCGCCCGCAAGCCACCTATGTGCAAAGCACGTCGGGGGAACCGGTCTCGCGTAAGCGTACGCGTAATGTTGGTCCGGGTCGTCTCGTCCAACAATACCGCTGAACCAAAGTATGACATGCTGATAGGCAGTATGACTCATATCGCCCACAACTCACTTGTGTTCTACTCGTGCATATAACATCAACATATAAAACCTAGGCTCTGATACCACTGTAGGGGAATGTAGTAATTTCAAAAAAAATTCTACGCACACGCAAGATCATGGTGATGCATAGCAATGAGAGGGGAGAGTGTTGTCTACGTACCCACGCAGACCGACTGCGGAAGTGTTAACGCAACGTAGAGGAAGTAGTCGTACGTCTTCCCGATCCGACCGATCCAAGCACCGTTACTCCGGCACCTCCGAGTTCTTAGCACACGTATAGCTCGATGACGATCCCCGGGCTCCGATCCAGCAAAGCGTTGGGGATGAGTTCCGTCAGCACGACGGCGTGGTGACGATCTTGATGTTCTACTATCGCAGGGCTTCGCCTAAGCACCGCTACAATATGATCGAGGTGGAATATGGTGGCAGGGGGCACCGCACACGGCTAAGGAACGATCTCAAGGATCAACTTGTGTGTCCTAGGGTGCCCCCTGCCTCCGTATATAAAGGAGCCAAGGGGGAGGGGGCGGCCGGCCAAGGAGGGCGCGCCAAGGGAGTCCTACTCCCTCTGGGAGTAGGATTCCCCCCCAATCCTAGTTGGAATAGGATTCCTCGAGGGGGGAAAGAGAGAGAGGGGGGCCGGCCACCTCTCCTTGTCCTAATAGGACTAGGGGAGGGGGGAGGCGTGCGGCCACCTTGGGCTGCCCCTTTCTCCTTTCCACTAAAGCCCATTAAGGCCCATATAGTTCCCGGGGGGTTCCGGTAACCTCCCGGTACTCCGGTAAAATCCCGATTTCACCCGGAACACTTCTGATATCCAAACATAGGCTTCCAATATATCAATCCTAATGTCTCGACCATTTCGAGACTCCTCGTCATGTCCATGATCACATCCGGGACTCCGAACAATCTTCGGTACATCAAAATGCATAAATTCATAATAACTGTCATCGTAACGTTAAGCGTGCGGACCCTACGGTTCGAGAACAATGTAGACATGACCGAGACACGTCTCCGGTCTATAACCAGTAGCGGGACCTGGATGCCCATATTGGCTCCTACATATTCTACAAAGATCTTTATCGGTCAGACCGCATAACAACATACGTTATTTCCTTTGTCATCGGTGTGTTACTTGCTCGAGATTCGATCGTCGGTATCCAATACCTAGTTCAATCTCGTTACTGGCAAGTCTCTTTACTCGTTCCGTAATACATCATCCCACAACTAACTCATTAGTTGCAATGCTTGCAAGGCTTATGTGATGTGCATTACCGAGAGGGCCCAGAGATACCTCTCCGACAATCGGAGTGACAAATCCTATTCTCGAAATACGCCAACCCAACATCTACCATTGGAGACACCTGTAGAGCTCCTTTATAATCACCCAGTTACGTTGTGACGTTTGGTAGCACACAAAGTGTTCCTCCGGCAAACGGGAGTTGCATAATCTCATAGTCATAGGAACATGTATAAGTCATGAAGAAAGCAATAGCAACATACTAAACGATCGGGTGCTAAGCTAATGGAATGGGTCATGTCAATCAGATCATTCAACTAATGATGTGACCTCGTTAATCAAATAACAATACTTTGTTCATGGTTAGGAAACATAACCATCTTTGATTAACGAGCTAGTCAAGTAGAGGCTTACTAGTGATACTAAGTTTGTCTATGTATTCACATGTATTATGTTTCCGGTTAATACAATTCTAGCATGAATAATAAACATTTATCATGATATAAGGAAATAAATAATAACTTTATTATTGCCTCTAGGGCATATTTCCTTCAAGAGTCACTCTTAGGCACATCTTCACAAGACCATTATCACCAAATGGTCGGCAAGCTTCAAGCATATGATCTCTTCGTGACGCTCCTCTTAAACTTGCACACCACAACCTTGATGATTATCACCACTTGATGCCATCCCCTCTTCGGCTCTATGAAATCTTCCTTTTGATGCAAGCCCATGGAAAGATACCTAACCCCGCATAGAAACACCAAACACATAGATCTTGGGTTAGTTCACAAAGTGTAATGGACAATGCTTACCATACCATGAGATCACATGATCCCGCTTGTTAGATATTCTATGTTCTGTGTGTTGATCAAGTTGAATCCACTCTTAGCACTTTGTCTTGATCAACCTTGTATCTTTCATACTTTCTTCATTAAGATGATGTCTTGAAGGTAACACGAATGTTCACACAATCTTCTTCAAGACATGCTTGCAAATAGGCTCAACTCTCACAGGCATGTAGGCCACGTCCCAATTGACCTTGCATTTTTCACCGGTCGTCTTGTCTGAACCATACCAAAGGAAGGCCCTCTCAACCTTGTTGAGATTATTGAGTGTCCCCTGCGGCACAATGAGAGGCGTGATGGAGAAGACCGCTTGAGAGGTGATGACCGAGCTAACAATGGCAGTGCATCCAATGGTTGTGAAGGTTTGTCCCTCCCAAGGTACCAATTTCCCGGCTGCCATGTCTTCAAGATATTGGAAGTTGACTTTCCGAAACTCCCTTACCGAGAGCGGGAGGCCCAAATATTTTATTGGGACCATGGCGCGGGTCGCCAGAATGCTACTTAAAATATGCCCCAGCGGAAGATGATTGCAATGAATGGGAACCACCAAGCTCTTGTGGAAGTTGGTGCATAGGCCTGTCACCTCGCCGAAGCCCCTTAGGATGGCTGAGAGGTTGTCAATGTCCCTCTTAATTGGGGCCATGAAGATGGCGCATCGTCCACATAGAGGGAGATTCTCATCATGGTGCTGCGCCCGCGTATCTTGTGTAAGATGCCCTTACGAGTTGCGATGTAGAGGATTTGTTGAAGGGGATCGATTGTCAGGACGAACATTGACGAAACCCGCAGTCATGCTTCATCAGGTGGCCCGGAAGCCCATTGAGTAGGATGCGCGAAGAGGATGATGAAAGCAGAGCGGTGATCCAACTCGGGAATTGCAAGGGTACCCCTTGCGTTGTAGTAACTCAAGGATGTATTACCACTTGATTGAGTTGGATGCTTTTCTAGTGTCGAGCCCGAAGAGGAGGGTGGAAATCTTGTGTTTGTGCAACCGGCGCGCGAAATTGCGAACATAAATGAATAAATGAAGTTGTCATGAATCCTCCTCTTTTTTATGAAAGCACTTTGGGCGTTGGAGACGAGTGGGTCCACATGGGGAGCAAGCCTCAAGGAAAAAATATATTGCACATGTTTCATTTCGAAGAAGTTTGCTGATTGCTCAAACAGCGGCGTATGCGCACATGAACAAGAAGCTGCAAATTACTACTCTACCTCGTCAAGAATGAGAAATGCTGCTCACATAACACATTACAACCTTCAAGGCTTCAGCTAAAAAAATTCAAATCCCGTCCAAGTTCTTGCAGACAGTCTAAACTCCGAAGCTGCTGCTACAAACAGACAGACAGTCTAAACCCCAACGGAACAAGACAACAACAAAATGCTACAGTAGTACTAAAAAAGGTAGTCTTTTACCCAAGGATGAACATCTCCAGACAGGCAAGTTGAATTGAAACTAAAACACCATACGACATATAGTAGTAATAACTGAACAAAACGGCGCATCTTGAGACTCTAAAAGTATCCATCTTCGATCCTTGGACAGGCACATTCACACGCCTAGGGGCACTGACGAAAACGACGAGAGCAAGTTCATTAGCGCCCAAATCAAGCCGGAACTTGAGAAAGAAGAGAAGAGACGGACACAGCGCAAAGAGTAAGACTCACCAGCACCAGGATCATGTAGAGCTTGAGCACGAGCTCCATGAAGCACGCGACGGCGCCCACCGCGTAGTAGCGCCGGGCCGCCAGCGTCGGCGCCAGAACGGCCTCCTTCGCCAGAAGACGGGCCAGGTTGATCTGGCAGAGCTCGCCGATCATCAGGAAGTAGTTGCTGCCGAAGCACGCGCGAAGGTAGGCGCAGGCACAGTCGTATGGCGCCATGGAGACAGTCGACGCCGTGACCAGCAGCACCATGGCCATCAGGGGCACCGCCGTCTTGAGGATCATGGTCTGCAGATCGCGGGCTTCAAAGTTGATATAAGAAACAAGAAGATGATCAAATCTTGGTGGCATGACAGGGAAATAGCAGAGCGAGATCATCAAGAAGCAAGAAACAAGAAGATGATCAAATCTTTGTGACATGGCAGGGAAATAGCAGAGCGAGATCATCAGGAAACAAAAAACAAGAAGATGACCAAATCTTTGTGTCATGAGAGGGAAATAGCAGAGCGAGATCATCAAGGCGAAACTTTGCGAGTTGCCACTACCCGGGCCAAAAAAAGACCAAGAAACCCCCAATTGAACCTTTGCCATGGAAAATCAGCCGGAATGCGACCAGTTTTGAACTGATACGAACACGAAATATCACCAAAAAAGAAACAAGATTGCTCTACTACGAGGAAGATAGAAAAAGTGACAAATAAGGAAGATTCATTCGGTGATCTTAAGCACGAATTTCCACCAGAATAGTCAGCACAACAAACTACTACCAATAGGAAAATACCAAGGACGATTAATCAAGAAGGATGGATCATAGATGCAAGCATACCATCCATCTCTCTAGCACCACTCTTTTCCCTGACTGCGGAGAATTTTGGAGATATTGGCGGGGCTCTGGATGAAACAGCGATGGAGCTCTCTGTAACGAAATTGCCGTGCGGTTGGCACCTACTTTATATGCAGCATACGGGTGAGGAGGTGGTACGCGGTCGTGGATTGGTCTCCACTTTGGTCGTACCCGTAGACGGGTGGCTGCATTTTCAGTCTGGGGGGAGCAGCACAGCAGCCTTTTCAGGTTTCCATTTCTTCATCTCAGAGCTCAATTGCCACCTCTTTCTTTTCTCATTTCTTTTCGGGACAGTAAAATCGACTGCTTGTTTTCACCTGGTTTTGCTTTTTCCAAATCACACATGACGATCCGCACTTCCTCCCCCCCCCAAAAAAAATGCCATCGTTTCACTTTAAGGTCCACGAAACAGACACACTGATTTGAAATAGTTTGAACGGATGATAGGACCGATAGAGAGCATCGCTTCCCATGGCGCGAAACCGCCGGTGGAAGGGAAATTATTTCTGAATTTTATAGAGTCGAATTATCGGGTAGCGGAAACCTTGGCTTGGCGCTGGAGAGGCAAATCGTGTAGCTACTGCCTACGTTGCCAGGCGCCAGCAAGCAGAGGAGATGCTCCGTCTCCGTGGTTCCGGGTCTACTTTATATGCAGGCAGCATACGGGCGACGAGGAGGTACGCGGTCGTGGCTTGATCTCCACATTGGTCGTACCCGTACATGGATGGGTGGCTGCATTTTTTTTCCGACCTAGTCCCCCGGTTCCATTTTCCTGACCTAGTTTCTACTGCTTTAAAAAAAAACGATCTACTGGCCTAAACCCAGGTTCAACATAGCGCTAAAAGTATTACAACATATAAAGTTTTTAACGTGATAAGCTTCCAGCATAAGAAACTAGGTCAGGAAAGGCCAACACAGGACCGGCGAGCATGAATCAGCTCATGGGGATGAAGACCACATGGATCTCCTCCACTTTCCTTGGATCATCCTTCACCTGCTCCAGGGTAGCGCGCCCTCCATGCGCCATTCCTTGGATGGTCTTGGACCAGGACAGTTGTTGCAGGTTTTCTTGACATTTCAGTTTGGTTCCAGTTCCAGCGGCGATCACAATCTCCCAAGCAGATGGTCTCTGAATTTTTTTCATCTGTCCCTCCTGCAGATCCTTGTGAGGTTTCACCCAATCCCCTAGATATTGACTTATCTTCTGCCAGACCTGTTTGACAGAAGTCCATTTAGCTCTATTAAACACAATGGAATTTCTAGTGTTCCATAGCCCAGCCCCCACAGGACTGCAGAAGAAACCACATTTAAATGAGCAAATTTCTTATTGCAGAGCCAGCAGGTAGCTAGCGCCAAGAAGGAGTGGAAGCTTCTACCAAAACTTATCTCCACTTCTTTCCACATCAACTTAGCTACCACGCGGTCAAAAAATAAGTGGTGAACCGATTCTATTTCACTGCAATGTACACATTCCAAGGGTTTTGGAATGCCTCTTTTCCTCGTATTATCACAGGTCATAATTTTGTTATGAGAGAAGAGCCATAGAAACCCCTGTATTCTAGGTGGGACCTTCAAGTTCCACACATCAGGTGTGTAGATGGGTTGTATCCCCCTAAAGGCTATTGATTTAGCAATCGTTTCCAAGTCAAACCACTGATGCATAAGCTCTTCATCAAAATTCCTTTAAAGGAAATTCTAAGAGTATTCCCATCCCAGGTTTCTGCTATGGTTTTGTTCTTATTATTAGTAATGCAATACAAATCCTAGAATTGTGTGGCAAGAGGAGCATTACCGAACCAAATATCTTCCCAAAATAGGATGGATCTACCATTTCCTACCGACCATTTGTACCCAATCTTAACTGCTTTCATGGCCCACATCACACCCTTCCAGAATTGTGATGGGCGTGGGTCATTGGAGCAAAGAATATTTGGTCTCTTAGTATTATATTTGGAGTCAATAACTCTCCTCCATAGGGATCCCTCACTACAAATATATCTTTTGATCCAAGACCCTATCAGGCATAGATTCAAATCTTGCAGATTTGGAATCCCCATGCCTCCATATTCTTTCTTCATACACACAGACTGCCAATTGGCCAAATGGATTTTTTGATTTCCTTCATCATCACTCCAGAGACAATTTGCTAGTTGGGAGTTGATCAAGGAAATTTCCCATTTTGGAAATTTGAAGAAAGATACCATATATATAGGTATGCTAGCTAGACAGGTTTTTACTAGAGTGACCCTCCCTAATAACGACATAAGTTTACCCCTCCAACCAGCCATTCTAGCCAGAAGGGCATCAATAAGGGGTTGCAGATCTTCTCTTCTAAGTTTATCAAAATGCAGTGGGATACCCAAATATTTGATTGGGAATTTTCCTCTAACACAATTGAAAATCTCCAGGAAAGTTTGGATCTCCTCCTCCTCTAAGTTGATGGGGACTAATTCACTCTTATGGTAATTAATAGACATACCAGAAACTAATTCAAAGCAAGTCAGGGCCCATTTGAGGTTAACAGCCGCCCTATGATCATTATCTACAAAAAGCAGAGTATCATCTGCATATTGTAGGCAGGTTACCCCTCCTGGATAGAAATTGGGGCATAATCCTTTGATCAACCCTGCTTGAGACCCTTTAACTACCATCTTGGCAAACACATCAACTACCAGGTTGAAAAGCAAGGGTGAGAAAGGATCCCCTTGTCTTAAACCACTACTAGTAATAAAGAAATCACTCTCAACTCCATTCACCTTGACTCCAATGGATCCCTGTTGGGTAATACTTTTAATCCAGTTAATCCATTTCCTACCAAAACCTCTTAGTTCAAGGACCTCATAAACAAAATCTAGGTTAACTCTATCATAAGCCTTTTCATAATCTATCGTAAGAATCATCCCTTTTCTACCAGAGGAATGTGTAGTGTGTAGCACTTCATGTGCAGTAACCACACTTTCCAAAATGTACCTCCCTCCAATGAAAGCAGATTGATTTTCCGAAATCAACTTATCAATGATCAAAGCTAATCTATTAGTTAACACCGGTGAATATCTTAAAACAACAATTAAGGAGGCTAATAGGTCTAAATTTCCTCATCTCTTTAGCTTCCTCTTCTTTAGGGATCAAGGTAATCATGGAAAAATTCAATCTAAAAATGTCTAGGTCATGGTCATACCACGCCTCAAACATAGCCATAAGATCCTCTTTAATTATGTCCCAAAAGGTCTGGAAGAGCATAAATGGAAGTCCATTAGGGCCAAGGGCCCCATCTGAATAAGATTCAAACACTGCTTTCCTAACTTCTTCTTCAGTAAATCTAGCTTCTAGTTTAATATTATCATCTACAGAAACCTTCTCCTCACTACTGAAGAAGTCTTGCTTCAAAGCAATATTAGGTCTCTGTTCAGCTTTAAACAGATTTCTATAGAAATCCATAGCTATTTTCATCATCTTATCCTGGTCAGAGGTGGGTCCCTCAGGCCCCTCCAGACCAGAAATCATTTTTCCCTCCCCCTCCGATTAGCCACTGCTTGGAAATAGGCCATATTCCTATCTCCTTCTAGAATGTCTCTGTCTCTAGATCTCTGTCTAGCTTTAGTCTCTTCTTTGCACCATATATCACTAAGCTCCTTTAAAATCTCCTTCATCCTATCCCTATCAATGTCATTCATCCCATTTGATTATGTATATATATATATCTATTCTATCATATTCTTCTATGAGCTTCCTGTTATGTTTCCTAAGAAAAGCCTCTAAGTTGGCGCTCCACCCTCTAGCTATTCTTCTAAAAGCTCTCACCTTACTCTGCCAAACATAAATAGGGTTGGAACTAAAACACTTAGTATTCCAAGCTTTAGAGACTATTTCTCTAAATTTAGGAACAATTAACCACTACTTTTCAAACTTAAAACTATTCTTTTTAGGAGTTTCATCACAACCAGATTCCCAAATAACAGGGGTATGGTCACTCCCAATTCTAAGGAGGACTCTAGCATTAGCTAAAGGGAAAATGGCTTCGAACTCAGTTGTACAGAAAATTCTATCAATTTTGGACATAATCAAGTCTGCTTGATTATTTACCCAAGTGTACATCCTACCAGACATGTTAATTTCTACCAAGGATCAAAAATCTACCCAAGAGTTGAACCTGTCAATCCACTTAAAATCTACTCTACCATTGTTCTTATCAGTTTGATTCCTAACAAGATTGAAATCTCCCCCTACAATAGCAGGGCCATTCTAGTTAAGAAAAATACTATGTAACTCAGAAATAAACTCCTGTTTACTCTCCTCGTAAGCAGGGCCATACACTATGGTAATCCTAGAAATCACCTCAGTGTATTTCTTACAAACCACTACACTCACAGAGAATTCAAGTATCTCCCTACTAACCACTTTAAACCTGTCTAAATCTACACCTACTAAAATGCCACCAGCAGAACCAGAGGTAGGAAGCCAGTTCCACTCAAAATTTCTATTGCCTAATAGGTTCTTAGGAAAGGAATTAGAGAAAGTATGTTTTTAGTCTCTTGAAAACCTATGTAAACAGGATTTAAAGGCATAATAGTATCCTCTTTACATCTTTGTCTACCAGGGGCCGCAACCCCTCTAACGTTCCAGAAGATGTATCTCATTTGGAACCTTTCTTACCAGGGTGCTTGCCCTGTCTATTCCTACTGATGATACTTCCCCCTCTATCTTTACCTTTATTCTTTCCTACCAAATTTCTACAACTTATAATACTATCACCCAGGGGAGTAGATGATTGTTTAAGATCTACATCCTCTCTAATCTCTACACCAAAAGCATCAGTCATATCTAGTATTTCCTCAACAGGTTGAACATTAAAAGGGTTTGAATGGATTATACCTTTCACAGTTGTTTTTGGTAGCTCCAGATTTTTCCTCATCTTGAGTAATTCAGCCTTCACCATGATAGGTATGTTCCCTTTCACTCTAGTGCTCTTCCTTTCAGGTTGAACTAGGCTCCATGTTTTCTGTTTCTTTGGGTTCTTCCTGCACTTATGTTCAAACATAGCCTCCTCCTCCTCATATGTGGGTATGATATCATGAGGAAGATAGGCCTCCTCCTCATCCTTTTCTCCATCATTCACCATCTCTTCACCTCTCCCCTAAAGATTTGTTTCAGACAGGCTAATTTCCTCCTCAGTTTTCTCAAGCTCTTCATTCATCTCAACAAACAAGAATCTGGTAACTTCCCTTTCAGGTTCTTCTGCAGGCACTACTTCAGACCCCTCAGAGTGTGATTCAATTGCTACCTCATGTTCCTTTCTAAAGCCCTCCCAAATGGCTTTCTCACTGAGTGGAGTCACGGTGTCAGCCAAGGCATGAGTCCTCTGACCACTATTGCTGCCTCCACCCATCCCAATCCCGTCTTCTATTCCACCACTGCCATTGAGAGTTTTCTGATTGTTCCCTCCTTCCTCTAGCCTACCATCAGTGTCCATGCCACTGTTGTTGTCCTTGTCTGTATCCTCTCCTCTATCCTTGTCACTAGAGCTTGTAGGAATCATTTCTACAGATACAGGGTTAGGTACTTCTACAATGATCTGAACATGTACCAGTTTGCCCTCTAGAGAAAACAGTCTTTCATTAGGTATTTTGTTGGGATCCCTACATTGGATTTTGACTCTGACCACTTCAAACATACTTTTGAACATCTGTTGCCAATCTACCTCCACAAGCAGTCCAAACACAGATGTGATTTGGTCAAGAGAAGACCACTCACACCATTTGGGAAGAAGCTTTCTCATTTGGACCCAGACTTCAATGAAGTTGTCTCTTTTTTCTAAGTTTTCTTTCCAAGCTACCACCTTAATAGTAATGTCTTCTCTGGAAGACCAAAACAAGGATATCCAGCCACCTGGTCGACTGAGATATGTGGTGGGAATTTCACTAGGTAAGACCACCTTCCAAAGGTTCTAATCTGCCAAGGCCAATTTGTTTTATAGATGATCGCAAACTCCTTGGCCAAGTCCTCCTTGTTGATTTCTCCTGATTCAGTATACACAACCCCACAGTTTTTAAAGCTGACAATAGCATTATGTCCCATGTCTGGCACTTCTATGTGATAGAATCCCAATCCTGCAGCCGCACTACCAACAAATTTAGCCATCTGATGTGGCCTTTTCCTGACAGGGCACTCACTTACAGCATGGTGGCACTCTTGCAGATGAAACATAGCTTTGGTTTTCCACACTCAGTGTGTGGATGTCCTGGATCACCACAGTTATATCACATGGATTGACTATATTCAGTGAAGTCCACGACCATCTTCTCTTTACTTTCTGCACTGTTGCTAGAGCTAGTCTTGTTCAAATTCTTCTTCTGTTTATCCCTTCCAGACTGGTTATTCTGCCCCCTGCACTTGCTTATTGTTGTTGTTGGAATCCACCCTGATAGCCTTTTCCTGGGGGTGCATGAGATTGCCCTGGCGGCACCCACTGATTATTCACTGGGAAATTTGGGGGAGGTGGGTATGGGGGGTATGCACCTGGGAAACCCCAAGGAGGGGTGCCTGGGAACCCAAACTGTGGTGGTGGGGGAAATCCATACATCACCGGCGACAGCCTAGAGTGTTGAAACTCATCTTGGGGTACCGGATTTTGTTGGTTTCGCCCTGCCCCCTACCTTTGCCTCTTCCTCGGCCTCCTTCTCCCATCTTCACCTTCTCAAGGAACGCAGCAAACACTGCCTTTGGATCTTGGAACCACCCCTATCTTGAGATGTTGAATTGGGTGGCTACTTGGCTAACACTCTCGCTCTCCAGGATGGGGTGGCAATCCTCAACACCGAATTTTTTGGCCTCTATCAATGATCTGCAGATCCACACCACCACCACTCTCTGGTTAGAAACCCTAGGGGAGGCATCTGATTTATCCCCTTCATCCGCCCATAGTTGGGTGAAGAAGTCACCTCCAATCTCTCTACCCAACTCACTGACACTAGGCCCTGTTTGAGGTGCTGACCTGGTGGCCATGTTGACTTGGTCATCTCGGTTTCTATCTCCTGGATCAGGCAGATTTTTGAATTGGAAACCACCCAGGTTCTCGAAGACCAACAATGGTGGCACCACTGCTCCATCTCCCGCATCCTCCGTATGAGTCCCACAACAGAGACAAGGAGATCCCGATCGTACCTCAAGACGGACCCGATTCAGCCGCAACCCTATTCTCCTCCTCCATGCGCTGCCTCTACTTGCAGTCAGATTTGTAGCTCTCTGAAGATCTTCCACTTCGCCCTCTGAGCCCGGGAGGAAGAACAGGCCTCCTCCGATGCCCAATTCAAAATTACCCCTGGAGTGAGTGTCGGGACCCCGATTCCAAATCACATCGATCTAGCCGGTAACACCTCATATCACTTTGCGGCCTCACGCACGGTATCCCCACGGGTGTCGCCTTACCCTGGCCCGGGACCGTTTGCGCCTTTTGGCTCGCGTATATGATTGTGTCGCTAGCATCCATATGACAGAGAACCCGGGCCGACATGGCTAGTCATGAACGCAAAGCGGCACTAACCTATGGGAACAGGCATACATGATTCACATCAAGCGTGTCGGTCAGCAGCGTGTGAATCCGGGCTGTAGCACTGGGCTAACAGGACTCCGGATGTCACCGCGTGACATTTCCCCGAAGGGACAGACACAGGAACGAAGTGATACACATGCCGGCCAGTCAAGTGTCCTGAGCAGTAGTGCTGGGCTAGCAGGACTCCGGTGAACCGGGCTGTAGCGGACTACTATGGCTCAAGGAAGCACTAGACTACATTTCCCCATAAGAGAGACTGCCAAGGATAAACAACTAGATTGTCGGATCCCACACATAGCAATACACGTCACACGTACGCATAACATGCAAGTATGTGCTGTACAACATGGCATCACAACATAACGCAAACTCATATAGATAAAGGCTCAGAAGAGCCACATAACATTAATACAAACAGGGGTCACATGACCCATCATTCAGAGCATACAAGCAACGGAAGCATTACATGTCTAAGTACCGACAACTACAAAAGAAAAAGGCTAAGAAACCTGACTATCTACAAGTCCCTCCAAGGTACAAGATCGTAGCTGAGGTAACAAGCTACTCGTCGAAGTCCAAGTGGTACTACTAGTGAGACAGATGTCTCACCTGCAAAACATAAATAAAGCAAACGTGAGTACAAAGGTACTCAGCAAGACTTACATCAGATCCTATCATACATGCATTTGTATCAAGAAGGTAATGTGGGGTGTAGTTGCAGCAAGCCAGCTTTGACTCAGTGGCTATCCTGTTCTACGACAACGAGAAACTTCTTTGAGATGAGGCAGCGCACACGAGTCCACTAATCACCACATCAATACACTACTATGGATCCATCCTCGTCTCCTTACGAGAAGGCCATCCATAGCACTCACACTTGTCATGAGCATTTTAGAGTATCCACTTAAAGTTGTCTATGTACCACGTAAGCATCCAAGAAGTCCATAACCGAGGACACGGCTATTCGAATAGATCATGATAACCCTGCAGGGGTGTACTTCTTCACACACGCTCTCACCACTTATCACCATATATACTTCATGTATCTCGGCAACCTTCAAGCTGAAGCCTGGCGAGGGTGTCGGCCACGACCTAACTAACCACACAAGACTCTAGTCCAGGTTTATCGCCTATTTGGGTTCCATCCGCAAGGAGATCCGGCCGGGGTTTCGCTCACGGCCCCAAACGATGTGTACAGGGTTCCCGAGGCCACCATCCGGGTGCCACTCGGTACACCGGGCCACATGTGCCTAGTCTGTCCCAAGTCCACCCTGCCGGGTGCCACTCGGTAGAAAAATAGCACTACCTACAAACACCAGAAACTATTTGCAACTCCTGGACAGAGTTCAAGGCGGTTAATAAGCCGAGAGAGCTTGGAGCACCCGGAGCCCAATGTGTGGTAGTAGCTACTCATTGGACGACTTACACAGAACTCAGTTCTTAAGGACGGTCCCAATGAGACAACCCACCATGTACTCCTACATGGCCTCTCACCGCTACCTTTACCAAATCGTGTTCACACGCTTAACTCTCAGCACTAGAACATATCATAACACTCCAATTCATTCCCGATGAATCAGACCTAACACAACTCTAAGCAATAGCAGGCATGGCATGGTAGGAACACCACATGGCTCAATCAACTCCTACACACGCTAGTGGGTTTCAACTATTTACTGTGGCAATGACAGGTCATGCAGAGGAATGGGTTCAACTACCGCAGCATAAAGTAGCAGTTGAATCATTGTTGTCCTAATGCAATAAAGGAGAGCAAGAATGAGATAGTGGGATTGTATCGGAATGAACAAGGGGGTTGCTTGCCTGGTAGATCAACAGGGGGGCACTGCTCCACTGATAGGTACTCTCGAACACTTTCCGGAGCAGGACCTGTCGAGAAGGAACGGTGTCGGAAATCAAGACACAAACATATGCAACATTATGATGCATGAACATGGTAATAATGTTATGATTTGCACTAATGCATCTAGCAACAATTTAAATGAAGTCCATATGGACCAAGGTTTCATATGCAAACTCCATATTTAGCATTTAAAATGCCATTATCATGTTTTCACTTATACAGTGGGTATAAGTTGGTTGAACATGCATGAAAGTGGTACAGATGGATAGACTGAATTTTTGTGATAATTTTTCATATATAAATTATTTCAATCTGAGCTACGGTTGAATTTCTATGAATTTTTGAAGTTTAGAACATTTTTTGGAATTTCCTGATTAATTTTAAACCAGAAAATGAAATATTGCGTCAGCATTGCGTCATGCCTGCGTCAGCAGGTCAATGGAGCTGACCAGGTCAAACCTGACATGTGGGATCCACACGTCAGTGACCGGTTAGTTAACAGGGAGTTATTATACTAATCTAATTAAAATTAGTGGCGTTGGGCCCACTGTCAGTGTCAGGGGGTTAGCAAATGGTGATTAGCCTTAAGGTAATCACCTGACCCATGGGGCCCACCTGACGGGCCCGCGAGGTCAAAGGGGTCAAACCCCACTGACGTTTAATCGCCGGCGAGGCCGAACACGGCGGAGGGCTCGGAAAACGCCCTCCGGCGACCATTTAGGCGGCGGAGATCACGGACGAGGAGCTGGAGCTCGTCCGTGTCGTTTGGAGTAAGCGGGAGGCTGCGGGGGTGCCTAAGCTCGCCGGAAACGAGCTCGAGGCGGCGGCCGGAGCACGGCTCCGGGCGAAAACGGGCTGCGGGGCACGGCAGGAACTGCGGAGGCCCTCTACGGCCTCCTGGCGTCACCAGGAGCACGGTGACGCGCGCGGGAGCGGCTGGCTCGGCCTCTGGCCACGGTGGCGCCATGGCCGGCGGAGATGAGGTCTCGGGCGCGGCAGCTGAGCTAGCTAGGTGGGGCAAACGAGCACGGGGAGGAGGGGAGAACGAAGTAGAGCTCACGGGGAGATCGTAGACGTCGTCAGCGAGCTCGGGGACGCGCTGAGGTCGATGGTGCGGTGATGGGGATCCACGGCAGCCGGAGATGAAGACGATGGCGATGGAGGCGCTCCAGGGCCTCCCGAGGTGCGTGGCTCGACGGAGAGGTAGACGCAGACGTGGCGGAGCTTGCAGACACGGAGAGAGGGCTAGGGGGAGTCGGTGGCTACGGCAACGGCGAGCGGCGGCGACGACAACGCTCGGGCTGGTCGAGAGAGAGGGATCCAGGGGGGAGAGAGAGTGAGAGCGGTGCGGGGCGGTGCGTGGCATCACGCGGGGCATCCAGGCGACGAGGAGGACGACAGGCAGGCAGGTGCCGTGGCCCGCGGAGCGCGCGCGCGCGCCGGGCACACGCCTCGCCTACTGGCACGAGGTGGAGGACGGTGCGGTGGCCAGTGGGCTGGGCCAACACAGTTGGGCCGGCACAGTGCCAAGCCACAGGTGGCCCAGGTAAGCATTTTTCCATTTTATTTTCTTTTCTATTTTCTGACTCTTTTTGATTTAATAAACATACTAAATCAATTTATTTTCTTCTGACAATTTTTGCAGGGGCCTAAAGGATTATTCCAAAGCCCCTCACCAAAATTCAGAATTATTGGACAATATTATATATATATATATATATATAAATATTTATCCAACGCAAATAATTACTGGATTAATTCCAAATGGCCAAAATAAATATTTATGAGCTCCTAAAAATATTGGTTTGAATTTTACCTCTGCCCAATATTTTCAGAGAGAGACACGAACATTTTCTAGGACCCTTTTGGAGCAATTTTTATCTGGGTCATTTCCAGAAATGATTTCTGAGGGTTTTACAAATCCCCATTTCAGAGTTAAATGGAATTTAAACATGATGCACACATGACTAGCTAGCCTAGGTCATACCAGAACTAGGGATGTGACAACTCGCCCCCACTCGAAGAAATCTCATCCTGAGATTCAGGAGTCGGCGGGAAGAAAGCGGGGTACTCTAGTCGAAGACGATCTTCACGCTCCCAAGTAGCTTCTATCTCGGAATGATGAGACCACTGAACCTTGAGAAACTTGATGTTATGACATCGAGTGACACGCTCTGCTTGATCAAGGATGCGAACAGGGTACTCTCGATATGTGAGGTTATCTTGGAGATCAAGCGTTTCGTGGTCCACTCCGCGGATGGGATCCGAGAAGCAACTCCTGAGTTGAGAGACGTGGAAAACATCATGAACTCGAGAAAGATGTGGGGGTAGTTCCAACTGGTAGGCAACCTCTCCTCGTTTAGCGAGAATAAGAAAGGGACCAATGTAACGGGGAGCCAACTTGCCCTTGATACCGAATCGATGGGTACCCTTCAAAGGGGTAACCCGAAGGTAAGCTTTGTCGCCAACTTCATAAGCCACTTCCTTATGACTACGGTCATACTGGCTCTTATGACGAGATTGGGCTGTTTTCAAATTCTCATGAACGATGCGAACTTGCTCTTCCACCTCCTGGATCATATCCGGTCCAAAGAATTGTCTTTCACCGGGTTCTGACCAGTTCAAAGGTGTTCGACATCTTCGTCCATACAGAACCTCAAAAGGAGCTTTCTTGAGGTTGGATTGGTAACTATTGTTATAAGCAAACTCAGCGAAGGGAAGACACTTCTCCCAATCCATACCGAATGAGATAACACAAGCTCTAAGCATGTCTTCAAGAATTTGATTGACCCTTTCCACCTGACCACTTGATTGAGGGTGGAAAGCCGTACTGAAGGAAAGATGGGTGCCCATGGCAGTTTGGAAACTCTCCCAGAAATGAGAAGTGAAAAGACTACCACGGTCTGAATTGATCTCTAGTGGAACACCATGAAGTGACACTATTCAAGAAATATATAAGTCAGCGAGCTGACTAGCAGTGATATTCTCTCGAACAGGTAGGAAGTGAGCCACTTTGGAAAGACGATCAATGACTACGAAGATAGCATTATTCCCTTTCTTGGTCCTGGGAAAGCCGGTGATGAAGTCCATACCAACTTTATCCCATTTCCACTCAGGAATAGCTAAAGGTTGAAGGGTGCCAGCAGGTCTCTGATGCTCTGCCTTCACGCGACGACAAACGTCACAGTTAGCAATAAACTGAGCGATTTCTCTCTTCATCCTAGTCCACCAGAACCTCTGGCGTAGGTCCTGATACATCTTAGTACTACCGGGATGAATCGTGAGAGGAGATTCATGCGCCTCCTTAAGGATTAATTGTGGAAGATGTTGATTCTTGGGAACCACCAAGCGACTCTCAAAGAAAACAACACCACGATCATCTATAGAGAAACTACCACCAACTCCCTTGTTAATGTTTCTCTTGATCCGGGAAATTCCCGTATCCTGCTTCTGAGCAGAGATGATCTGATCCACAAGAGTAGGTTTCGCCACCAAGGTAGAAAGGAATCCATGAGGAGCGATGTGAAGGTTTAGCTTACATAATTCCTCATGGAGAAGTGGTTGGCCCTGTTGCAACATGAGATTGTTGCAATAGGACTTACGACTTAGTGCATCAGCCATGACATTCCCCTTGCCTGGGGTGTAGGTAATCGCCAAGTTGTAATCTGAGATCAACTCCAACCAACGTCTTTGCCTAAGGTTCAAATCTGGTTGGGTGAAGATATACTTGAGACTCTGATGATCGATGTAAATCTCGCAACGTTTACCAAGAAGGTAATGTCGCCAGGTCTTAAGTGCATAGACTACGGCTGCAAGCTCTAGATCATGTGTAGGATAATTCTCCTCATGTGGATGCAATTGTCGATATGCATAGGCAATCACATGGCGATCTTGCATAAGAATGCAACCTAGTCCCTGTCGTGAGGCATCACAATAGATAACAAAGTCCTTAGTGAAGTCCGGTGGCACAAGTATGTGAGCAGAAGTCAGGCGTCTTTTTAGTTCCTGAAAACTGTGCTCACACTGTGGGGACCACTCAAACTTTTTATCTTTCTTGAGAAGTTCCGTGAGAGGTTTGGCCACTTTGAAGAAGTTCTCAACGAATCGGCGACAATAACTGGCTAGACCAAGGAAACTCCTAACTTGCTTAACTGTTTCAGGCGGAGTCCAATCAGGAACGGCCTGAACTCTTTCGGGATTGACAGCAATGCCCTTACCAGAGATTACGTGGCCAAGATAGGTCACTTCTGGCAACCAAAATTCGCACTTGGAGAACTTGGCATAAAGGCGGCGCTCTCTGAGTTTTTCTAGCACAAGTCTAAGATGTTCGGCATGATCTTCCTCGTTCTTCGAGTAAATAAGAATATCATCGAGGTAAACCACGACGAACTTATCTAAGTACTCCATGAAGATCGAGTTCATCAAGCGAGAGAAAGTAGCTGGAGCGTTGGTTAGACCAAAGGACATGACGGTGTACTCGTACTAACTATAACGAGTGACAAAAGCCGTCTTAGGAATATCCCCATTTCTGATCTTGATTTGGTGGTAGCCTAACCTCAAATCCATCTTGGAAAAGACTGAGGATCCAGCAAGCTGATCATACAAGTCGTTGATCCTGGGGAGCGGATACTTGTTCTTTATCGTGACCAAATTAACGGGAGGATAATCTACAACCATCCGGTCCGTTCCATCCTTCTTCTTGACGAAGAGGACGGGGCAAGCCTAGGGAGAAGAACTAGGACGGATGAAACCCTTTTGCAAGGATTCATCGAGTTGTATCTTAAGCTCAGCTAGTGCTAAGGGTGCCATCTTGTAAGGTCTCCTAGAGATTGGAGCGGTTCCTGGGATAAGATCTATGACAAACTCTACATCTCTGTCAGGTGGAATACCTGGCAGTTCCTCTGGAAAGACATTCGGAAAGTCACGGACTACCGGGATATCTTCAAGGTCTGGAAGAGGGTTGGCATTAAGAGAATAGAGTTGACGCTTTGCAACTCTAGTGGAGACGGTGACTATCTTGCCAGATGGGTGTGTAAGCTGAACAGACCTTGTGTAACAATCAATCTTGGCATGATGAGCTTCATCCAGTCCATACCCAAGATGATGTTAATATCTGTAGACTTGAGGGCTATAAGTGATGCAAGGAATACAAGTCTGTCAACAAGGATTTCATTACCATGGCTTATTCTGGTAGTTTGCCATCTAGACCCTGGAGTTTGGATTTCAAGTGGAGTTGGCATATCGCAAAATGACATGGCGGAGCTTGCAGACACGGAGAGAGGGCTAGGGGGAGTCAGTGGCTACGACTACGGCGAGCGGCGGCGACGATAGCGCTCGGGCTGGTCGAGAGAGAGGGATCCAGGGGAGGAGGGAGAGTGAGAGAGAGTGAGAGGTGCGGGGCGGTGCGTGGCGTCGCGCGGGGCATCCAGGCGATGAGGAGGAGGACAGGCAGGCAGGTGCCGTGGCGCGCGGAGCGCGCGCGCGCGCCGGGCACACGCCTCGCCTACTGGCGCGAGGTGGAGGACGGTGCGGTGGCCAGTGGGCTGGGCCAGCACAGTTGGGCCGGCACAGTGCCAGGCCGCAGGTGGCCCAGGTAAGCATTTTTCCATTTTGTTTTCTTTTCTATTTTCTGACCTTTGTTTTGATTTAATAAAAATACTAAATCAATTTATTTTCTTCTGACAATTTTTGCAGGGGCCTAAAGGATTATTCCAAAGCCCCTCACCAAAATTCAGAATTATTGGACAATATTATATATATATATATATATATATAAATATTTATCCAACGCAAATAATTACTGGATTAATTCCAAATGGCCAAAATAAATATTTATGAGCTCCTAAAAATATTGGTTTGAATTTTACCTGTGCCCAATATTTTCAGAGAGAGACATGAACATTTTCTTGGACCCTTTTAGAGCAATTTTTATTTGGGTCATTTCCAGAAATGATTTCTGAGGGTTTTACAAATCCCCATTTCAAAGTTAAATGGAATTTAAACATGATGCACACATGACTAGCTAGCCTAGGTCATACCAGAACTAGGGATGTGACAGTGAGGGACTGACCCAGCGCGAAAATCTGATCCCTCTCCTCTTGGTTTGTCCGTGACATGGTACGAAGCGCGAGCAGCATCTTCACATCTCGTACCCGACCTGCCGCGATCTCCACATCCCGCGCGGCCCTCGCCGCTGCATGCTGTTTTCTCCCCAAATCCGAGATCAAACCAACGATCTTCCGGTCTGATGCCCTGCTCCCTTCGCCACCAGGCTCCATTCGCGTTGCAGGCAGTCGTGGATGCGGACCTCCGCCCTGCAGAGATCCGCTGCGCAGATCCCCTCCCTGCTTCTGAGTCACGAAACAACGATGGTGGCGAGATGGAGCAACGTGGGTGGAACCTAGCGGATCTCGGCGCGCCGACGCTAGAGCATGCACGATGGAGTGGTGGGAAGTGCGGCGGCGTTGTTGGCGGGGACGCGGCGAGCATCGCCGTGGTGGGCGGGCGGGGGAGCCGTGGCTGCATTTTCAGTCTGGAGGCAGCAACAATCACGCAGTGGAGGAGGTGTCATGGTGGAAGTTGTGGAGATGCTCCGTGTCCGTGGTTTCCAGCGGAGGAGGGTAGGATCATGACAGCTTTTTCAGTTTCCAGTTTACCTTTCTGAGCCATCTCCTTTTTCTCTTTTCTTTTCTGAAGCTCGGCAAACTAGTGGTTTGGTATGGTATAAAAGCGTAGGGGTTGCATGAGGCAGACGAAAAGATTCACCAGGGTTTATCGACAGAAGTAGGAAGTAGTATAGGCTACTGTCGAAAGGAACTGATACGAAGTGGTTAAAGAAAAGGTCAGACGATGTGGCCAGTTATACCACCTGCAGCTGGGGGACTGAGATTGCACATGCCACGGCCTGCATTCGCACTATCAAGGCTTCAGCTAAACTGTAAAACCCAACGGAAGGGTTTGACCACTTATACGGGGTCTGCTAAAGATGCTTTAAGATAGTCTAAACCCCAACGAAACAAGACAACAACGAAATGGCACTACTAAGATAGACTTGTACGAATATGCTGCCAAATTGAAATTGAAGGAACATTGTTAGGATTTTCAGAAATTGTTCGGATCATTTTAAAAGATGTGTGGAAATAAAAAAATCACGCTTGCAAATTTTGTTCTTATTTTTTAAAGAATATTCACATTTTTTCCAAAAAAATGCTCAGCAGTCAAATTTTGTTTGTGTTTTTCAAAAAGTATTTTGGAATTTCACGTTTTTTTGAAGTGTTTGTGCTTTCCAAAATGAATTCAAAGTAAATAAAAAATGTGCATGTGAGTTCTTAAAACTTCCGCGCTCCAACCAGTCAACAACCATCAGCCATGGTGGCTAGTAACACGTGTAGTTGAGTAGGAGCTCATGGGTTTGATTCCTACCGATAGTGTTGCTTTTTAGGATTTCCTGCGTTCGGCACTTGCCAGTGGGTCGGCCCAGTCACTATCACATGTGCGTACCACATGCTATTAGACACAATGAGCGTCCAATAGGAGGTCCCGCGTGGAAGGCATGTGCATCGGTATCAGGGTGCAAAATATGGGCCGAGCCTTCTAGTGGATGCTAGTTGCTGGTAGGGCACCAGCTGGGTCGTGCTATTCATGGTCCAGGGCCTCAGAATGCCCGGAGATCCCGTTGTCTATTCAGACATTCAAATGCCCTGGACAACTGGACATAAGCTAATCTAATTTTCGAAGGGCAGTATTTTTCCCGATATTAAGCTAATCTAATATGCCCTTTGATGTCTTTATTCAAAAGAAGAAGAAAAATGTCCACGGACGCGACTTACACTATCAAGACGATTAGGGTTTAGCCTTCTCAACCGAAGCCTTCTGCTAGTGTCAAGTTCTTCCCACCTTTCGCTCTCCACTGTCGGTGTTCACCGCATAGATTCTTGGGCTGACTATGAGGATGGTTGGCCCGTTCGCCCGACCTTGGTCTCTACGGAGAGAACTCAGGGTGATCACATACACATTTTTTTTCCGTCGAAGCTTTTCAAATATGTTGTCACGGTGGCTCCAAGTTCGAGTTCCGGAGGGACAGACAAAGGAAATGAGACGCAATCCGAGGGGGCTCTCGAGGATGCTATGAGGAAGATGACGTTTATGTAGGGCTTGAGAAGATCGATGAGTAGGCTAAATTGGCTTGTTGGCTTGCGGTGGCTACGGTACACACCACCAAGAACTTTAGTAGTGTGGCATTCAAGGAAACAATGAAATTCATCTACAACCTAGCCCATCAGCTCGAGAGATGGATGGCAACCTTTTTGTGGTCTAGATGTTTTGTCTTGGGGATTGGAAAAAGGGTGATGTTTTAGGGGCCATGTATCTTCGATGGTCTCACGGTGCTATTTGAAGATTTTTATGGCAAAAATACTCTCGAATCGGTAAAAATTCACAGGGGCTCAATGTGGGGCAAGATGAAGGAAATATGCCCTAGAGGCAATAATAAAGTTGTTATTTTATATTTCCTTATATCATGATAAATGTTTATTATTCATGCTAGAATTGTATTAACTGGAAACTTGCTACATGTGTAGATACATAGATAAAGCACAGTGTCCCTAGTAAACCTCTACTAGACTAGCTCGTTAATCAAAGATGGTTAAGTTTCCTAACCATAGACATGTGTTTTCATTTGATGAATGGGATCACATCATTAGGAGAATGATGTGACGGAGAAGACCCATCCGTTAGCTTAGCATAATGATCGTTCAGTTTTATTGCTATAGCTTTCTTCATGTCATATACATATTCCTCTAACTATGAGATTATGCAACTCCCAAATACCGGAGGAAAACTTAGTGTGCTATCAAACGTCGCACCGTAACTAGGTGATTATCAAGGTGCTCTACAGGTATCCCCGAAGGTATTTTTTGGGTTGGCATAGATCGAGATTAGGATTTGTCACTCTGAGTATCAGAGAGGTATCTCTGGGCCCTCTCGATAATGCACATCATAATAAGCTTTGCAAGCAATGTGACTAATGAGTTAGTCGCGGGATGATGCATTACGGAACGAGTAAAGAGACTTGCCGGTAACGAGATTGAATTAGGTATGAAGATACCGATGATCGAATCTTGGGAAAGTAACATATCGATGACAAAGCGAATTACGTATGTTGTCATTACGGTACGACCGATAAAGATCTTCGCAGAATATGTGGGAACCAGTATGAGCATCTAGGTTCCGCTATTGGTTATTGACTTGAGAGGTGTCTTGGTCATGTCTACATAGTTCTCGAACCTGTAGGGTCCGCACGCTTAACATTCGATGACGATTTGTATTATATGAGTTATATGATTTGGAGACCGAATGTTGTTCGGAGTCCCGGATGAGATCACAGACATGACGAGAAGTCTCGAAATGATCAAGAGGTAAAGATTCATATATAGGACGATAGTATTTGGACACCGGAAGTGTTCTGGGGGTACCGGGTACGTATCAGGTCGCCGGAAGGGGTTACGGGCAACCCCCAGCAAGCTATATGGGCCTTATGGGCCAAGAGGGGAAACACACCATCCACAAAGGGGCTGGTGCCCCCCCATATGGGCTAGACAAATTGGAGAAGGAAAGGGTAAGGAGGAAAGGAAAAAGGGAATAGGATTCCCCCTTCCCCCTCTTCCCTTCCTACTCCGAATAGGAATAGGAAAGGGGGGAGGCCGAATTAGGAGGTGCCCAAGTATGATTCCTCCTACTTGGGGCGCCCCCTTGGCTGCCTCTCCTCCCCTCCAACTTATATATATGAGGGGGGCACCGCTAGAACACACAACAAAGATTGTTAGCCGTGTGCGCCGCCCCCCTCCATAGTTTACGCCTCAGGTCATATTCATGTAGTGCTTAGGCGAAGCCCTGCGCGGATCACTTCACCATCACCGTCACCATGCCGTTGTGCTGACAGAACTCTCCCTCGGCACTTTGCTGGATCAAGAGGATGGACGTCATCGAGCTGAACATGTGCAAAACTCGGAGGTGCCGTACGTTCGGTGGTTGATCGATCGGAACGAGAAGAAGTTCGACTACATCAACCGTGTTGTCAAACTCTTCCGCTTTCAGTCTACGAGGGTACGTGGACACACTCTCCCCCTCTCGTTGCTATGCATCTCATAGATAGATCTTGCGTGAGCGTAGGAATTTTTTTGAAATTGCATGCTACGTTCCCCAACAGTGGCATCCGAGTCAGGTCTATGCGTAGATGATATGCATGAGTATAACAAAAGAGTTGTGGGCGGTGATAGTCATACTGCTTACCACCAACGTCTTATTTTCATTCGGCGTTGTTGTTGGATGAAGCGGCCCGGACCAACCTTACATGACCATGTTCATGAGACCGGTTCCACCGACAGACATGCAACTAGTTTTGCATAAAGGTGGCTGGCGGGTGCTGTTTCTCCAACTTTCGTTGAATCGAATTTGACTACGACCGGTCCTTGTTGAAGGTTAAAACAACAAACTTGACGAAACACAGTTGTGGTTTTGATGCGTAGGTAAGAATGGTTCTTACTAGAAGCCCCTAGCAGCCATGTAAAACTTGCAACAACAAAGTAGAGGATGTCTAACTTGTTTTTGCAGGGCATGTTGTGATGTGATATGGTCAAGACATGATGTGATATACGTTGTTGTATGAGATGATCATGTTTTTTCAAAGTTATCGGCAATTGGCAGGAGCCTTATGGCTGTCAGTTTATTGTATGAAATGCAAACACCATGTAATTGCTTTGCTTTATCACTATGCGTTAGAGATAGTTGTAGAAGCAATAGTTGGCGAGACGACCACGATGCTACGATGGAGATCAAGGTGTCAAGCCGGTGATGATGGGGATCATGACGGTGCTTTGGAGATGGATATCAAAGGCACAAGATGATAATGGCCATATCATGTCACATATTTTGATTGCATGCGATGTTTATCTTTTATGCATCTTATTTTGGTTAGTACGGCGGTAGCATTAAAAAATGATCCCTTACTAAAATTTCAAGGTATAAGTGTTCTCCCTGAGTATGCACCATTGCGACTGTTTGTCGTGCCGAGACACCACGTGATGATCGGGTGTGATAAGCTCTACGTTCACATACAACGTGTGCAAGAAAGTTTTGCACATGCGGAATACTCGGGGTTAAACTTGACGAGCCTAGCATGTACAGACATGGCCTCGAAACGCCGGAGATCGAAAGGTCGAACGTGAATCATATAGTAGATATGATCAACATTAGATGTTCACCATTGATGACTACTCCATCTCACGTGATGATCGGACATGGTTTAGTTGATTTGGATCACATATCATTTAGATGACTTGAGGGATGTCTATCTAACTGGGAGTTCTTAAGTAATATGATTAATTAAACTTAATTTATCATGAACTTAGTCCTGATAGTATTTGCATATCTATGTTGTAGATCAATGCACTACAAAAAAATACACTTCTATGATGATACGTGTTTGTCACTGTAGGTCACGTTTTCTGTCATGCATGTACATCCATGACGATTTTATGACAGAATCAAGATAGTCATACCTGTGCTGTCGTAGAAGTGTTCCATGACATTACCAAAATTATCATCACGGAAGTGTCCACTTCCATGACGATAAATGGTGCGTCATGGAAGTGTTTTCATCAAGGGTAACCGACACGCGGCATCCACTGTAACAGGTCGTTGTTAAGCTATCGGGTCCGGTTTTGGATCCGATAACCCGTTAACAGCCCGGACCAATGAGGATTTTCCACATGCAAATTTTCATTGGACGAAGGAAACACGTGTTGACTCACCGTTGGGAGAGATGTCATCCACTCATTGGACAGGAGGCGCCTATGATACGTCGACACGTGGCACGGCCCAACAGAGGCCCATTCTGGTGAAAACGCCGACCCGTTTGACTTGGTAAAAGAGGTAGCGGGCCGGCCCATGGAAAGCCTGTTAAAGGCGTGTTAGCATATAGCCCATTTACAGCCCGCTAGGTCACGACCCATTACGACTTAGCCGAATTAGGCCCAGTAGAGTCATCTGGGCCGTCTAGTATGATTCCAGCCAGCTGTAACTTCCGACCCATGTATGGCCCATGGCGTCTTTCAGCCCATATGAGGCCCTTTGTAACTCTTGGACCATTAACGGCCCGTGGTGAAACTGGCCCGTAATGAACAGTGTATCACTTTATACCCATTAACGGCCCATTAGTCCGTCGGCCGTTTCTAGCCTGTGTTAACTTTCGGCCTTCTAAGGGCCCATTTATTCTTGGGCTCATTTCTAGAATTCGATTACTTACGGTCCGTTACTGGCATGTTTAGCTTGTGGGCCAAATTCAACCCGTGCTTACAACCGGCCTGTTGGTGGCCCGTTAACACATTGGTTGTTTTCGTAGCGTCATCAATTACGGCCTATTCACGGCCCGTTATGGTTGGGCCATAAAATAGATGATTTCCACTCTAGCCCGTTTACAGCCCATTTTACGGTCCTTCATTGGTCCATGAATAGTACGGCCCATGTTTGGCGAAACGATTATACGGCCCGTAGAAGGCCCATGGATCCTACGGCCTGTGGAAGGCCCATGGACCATACACCCCTTGGAGGGCCATGGTCACTACAACAAGTAGCAGGACCATGGTCACAACAGTTCGTGTGTTGCCATGGTTATTGTGGCCTAGTTTATCGTGGCCACTAGAAAAACGCGGAAAAAGAACTACAATGACTACAACCAAATAACTAAACAAGACAATAAGGAATAAATAAGCAAGCAACTAACACTAGGCCATTATGACTATTACACATATTACATCCACTGGGCATCAAAGTTCACCACCAGTGCAAATATAGGGAACAAAGCAGCATATTACATACTCTGGCCGTCTAAATTGGCCACCATTGCAAATAAACGTGACAGCAAAACAAGTCCATAACTGAAACAACTTCAGAATAGCTCAAGAAACGTTATCCTGGGTATCCACCATGCTGGCAATAAATTTAGCAATTGTCAAGACCGGTTTTCTAATAAAATATTTATTGAAAAATCGACCATTATCAGACCAGTATAGAAAATATCCTCCTTACTGGTAGACAAATCCTTGATACAAAAATCCAGAAGTACTGAATATTATACAGGGTTGAGCTAAGGCTGCTCAACAATTTATTACAAGCACGCCGATATTACACATAAAGGAAAAAAACAACACAATGGGTATGGTGGCATAACTACTAACTCGTAATAAAAGTGGTGGTGCATATGTCACAGAGAAGTGGGTGACATGACTCCAAAATCTTACAGCTCATCAAGCGCCGGAGTGAGGTTTGATGATTTTATTAGGGTAGCGGAAGCGTATATAATACAAGTGACCAACTCCAGGATCGCACGAGACTAACTGGGACTCCTCTAGGCGTTGGACTCGCTATCATACTCTTCATCCATAAGATCGCCTTCGTCAACATCTGGCCAAATCAGCAAGCCAGGTGAGTACTTTGAATGTACTCGCAAGACAGTTTGGACATAAGATATAACAAATGCAAACATGATGCACATGAGCAGACTAGTAATGTGCACTCAGATAATAAATTTGCAATGCATGTTAAATAAAAAGGAAGTCAGGCGGTAGTCCTCCCGAAATCCCAATAAAATAGCTGAAGACCAATCGGGTGTCTGAAGCGACGCCTCGAAAGGTAAAATAAATTAACATGCCGCAGTCGGGCGTCGGGGCGACACCACATAAAGGGCTTATATTGAAACGTAAATGACAGTATGTGCCACAGTCGGACGTCTAAGCGACATCTCGAAAAGGGCTTATAATGAAAGTAAATAACTCCGATGCCACAGTCGGACGTCTGAGCGACATCACATAAAGGGCTTATATCAAAAGTAAATAACAAGAATGCCACAGTCGGATGTCTGAGTGACATCACATAAAGGGCTTATATCAAAAGTAAATAACAAGAATGCCACAGTCAGACGTCTAAGCGACATCACATAAAGGGCTTATATCAAAAGTAAATAACAAGAATGCCACAGTCGAACGTTTGAGCGACATCACATAAAGGGCTTATATCTCATCATTCGAATTCAAGTAGCTCATGAAGGTAACATCATTCAACGGAATACTCGGTACATGATAATAAACTGGTTAGTCCATCCACAGGAATAACATTCAGCCGGGTTTACCACTCTCAGTTTCGTGCTTATTCTCCGGAGACTGTCACTGAGGCTGACACTGAGATTGACACTGAGACTGACACTGACACTGAGATGTTGTTCAAGTCCTTGACCATGGACATGGTTACTCGAATGGTTATGACTCTGCAGAGTTTGTACTCTTTAACCACAGCCAACGAATTTCAGTAGTCACAAAGGACTAGTTCCGTTTACAGTATTTTAGGAGAAACACATCTAACCAGTACACACCCATTCCACATTCCGCTGCCAGGAATCACCCTAGGCAACGTTCAAGAAAAACTCTAAGACGGGGAGGCTACAACCTCGAATAGCATGGGATCAAATTTATATCACGCGCTCTAAGGGGTGCCCCCCTCTCGGTCCCAACCTGAAACACCCATGCCCCTGACCGGATGACGGGCTTTAATCCAGGGCCATGGAACCCTCATCACGACCCCTCTATTTGGTGTGTACAAGGAAAGAGGTTTGCAACTTACTAAACCATATTCAAATAAATATGATAAAAAAACTAGATAGAAAAATAAAGATGACAGAAAAAGAATCAGCTCAAAATCATCTTTTGTTTAAAAGTTATAAAGGTTTTAGTCCAGGGACTAATCTGTGATGAAACAGAAACTTTCCAGGGGCTAGCTTAGAAAAACAGAAAACACTTCAGTTGGAATACGCCTTCCAGAGGGGAAAACGTATCCGGGCCGAAGGTGCTAACGGAAAATGGTTCGAAGGGGAAGGGTGAGGCTGACGAGGGGGTCCCACCCGTCAGGTTTGAAATTCAGAACAGAGTCCCACCGGCACCCGAGGCTCACAGTGGTCGCCGGCATCGATCCACGGCGAGGTAGGGGGAGTGGAAGGTACCTATAGACTCACAGAGTTCTCTCGCGTCTGTGGGTGGTCGAGTTGGTCATCGGCGAGCACCACGTCGACGGCGGCCTCCACTCTGGCGGATGGTGGTTCGATCGAGGATGATTCTCTCCGAAGGGAGCTGCAAACTCCAAATTGAAGCGCGGGTCAGGCAAGCGGGTGCACTAGGATGCTACTGGCAGAGGTTGGGGAGCGGGGGTGCACTCACTAGAGAGAATCTTGCCGGAGCCCGAAGCGGATCGGGGCGGCCGGAGTCGGGGAAGAAGGCCTCCTCGAGGTCCTCCTAGCGGCTGGGCGCGGTTCTGGTGAGGTGCAGGTGGTGCTGGGTCGAAGGCGAGCTCGGGGCCTCCATTTATAGCCGGCCCGAGGCGGTTGCCGAGAACGGGATCACTCCGGCGAGCGATTACGGCGAGGCAGTGGTCGGGCTGGAGGTTTAGGTGACTGGGCATCTTCGGATTGGTCCACTGGCTCCATTCAACAGCTAAGCTTGATCGGATCTGGCCTGCTCCCGTGGCTTCGATGGAACGGAGCTCACGGGCTCGTCGGCGGCAGAGAGCGCGCTCTGCACCTCTCAGGCCACGATGATGGTTCTGCAGCGCGCACAGAGAAGATGACGGCCACGCGGAGGCTCCTGGTGGTGTGGGCGGTGCTGGACGATGCCATACTGCAGGGCTGGCCCCTGCTGGCCGCCACGGGCGGTTCTGCCACCGCGGGAGGCGCTAGAGTTGACGTGACACATCGCCACCGACGCTTGCGACCGGCCAAACAACCATGCGGCGCACTGGATAAGGAGGGGGAACAGGGAGCAAGAGGCCAGGGCGAGCACTGGCGAGATTGACGCCAAGCTGTGAAGAAAACAACACTGACGACTGAAGCTTAACACTGAAACTCTGAATTTGAATAGGAACAGTGCACACCAGCTGTTCGACAAAATGTTTGGCGCACGTGGAAATTTTTTCTTGAGCTGAAATTTGGTGAGATGGCCTCTTGATGCATCCAGAGACTGCCTGAATTTTCTCAGAATTTTTGGAAAAGGAAAAGAATGAATTTCACCAAAAATGGCAAATCTGGTCCAAACTTGCAGCAAGTAAAATTTGAAAAATTTGAACTGTGGACTAGCAGATCTTGATGGATCTAGGTTGAGGGTACTAAGGAGTAGCTAGTGTAAGTTACTTGGGCTTAGAAACTTAAGAAATCTGGTACCTCCTTTGTAAATCCCAGGAGTCCAAAATAAAATATAGAAAAAGGTTTGAGGATAAAATAAATAGAAATATAATCTAAAAGAGGTTGAAACTTGCTGGAATTGGATGCTTGGCTTGACCCAAAGTAGGGAGGTGGGTTTTGGAAGAAAGTTTTCTACATAGGCCATGGCAAGAGAGTACTTTTTGAATGGGGAAAAATAAAATTCATAATTTATAGGAGTTCTTTTTAATAAAAAGGAATTGTAAAAACCTTCCAAAATTATTTGTGTTGAGCCAACACAAGATGAAAAATCTTCAAGACCAACAATCAAGGTTGGGAAGAACCCATAAAAATACTTGTCATAAAAGATTTTTTTTGAGAACGAGAGTCTTTTAGAATTTTTTTTAAATAACCTCCTTCCAATTAATTAAAGAATTTGATAAAAACCAAAATCAAAATTTTTGGAGTGTTACAACACCTACCCCCTTAGGAAAAATCTCGTCCCCGAGATTTCAGCTGATCCTCAAATAGGTGTGGGTACTCTACCCGAAGGAAATCCTCTCCTTCCCATGTTGCTTCATCCTCGGTGTGATTACTCCACTGGACCTTGAAAAACTTAATTGTTTTCTGATGGGTCCTTCTTTCAGACTCCTCCAATATTTTTATTGGACGTTCCGTGTAGGTGAGGTCTGGTTGCATGTCAATGTTCTCGTGAGATACATGCTTTTCGGGGTTGCTTACACATTTCCTCAACTGTGAGACGTGGAAGACGTCGTGGACGCCTGACAGTTCTTCGGGTAGGTCTAGCTGGTAGGCCACTGTGCCTCTTCGTGCAATCACACAAAAGGGTCCAATAAACCGTGGTGCTAGCTTTCCTTTAACTTTGAATCGTTGCAGGCCCCTCATAGGAGATACTCGTAGATACACATATTCACCGGGTTCAAAGAAGACTTCACGATGTTTTTGATCGTAATAACTCTTTTGTCGGCTCTGGGCTATCTTGAGTCGATCCCTGATTAGTCTAACTTTCTCCTCAGCTTCCTTGAGCATGTCTGGGCCGAAGATACGACTGTCTCCTGTTTCTGACCAATTTAATGAGGTACGGCATCTTCGCCCGCACAAGGCTTCAAAAGGTGCCATTTGTAGACTGGCTTGGTAACTGTTGTTGTATGCGAACTCGGCATACGACAAGCTTTCTTCCCAATTAGTTCCATAGGTGAGAACACATGCTCTCAGCATGTCCTCTAGAATTTGGTTCACACGTTCAGTTTGTCCTCCAGTCTGGCGGTGGTATGCTTGTTGGGGAACGTAGTAATTTCAAAAAAATTCCTACGCACACTCAAGATCATGGTGGTGCATAGCAACGAGAGGGGAGAGTGTGTCCACGTACCCTTGTAGACCGAAAGCGGAAGCGTTAGCACAACACAGTTGATGTAGTCGTACGTCTTCAGATCCGACCGATCCAAGTACCGAACGCACGACACCTCCGAGTTTAGCACACGTTCAGCTCGATGACGTCCCGCGAACTCCAATCCAGCATAGCTTCACGGGAGAGTTCTATCAGCACGACTGCGTAATGACGGTGATGATGTTGCTACCGATGCAGGGCTTCGCCTAAGCACCGCTATGATATGACCGAGGTGGAATATGGTGGAGGGGGGCACCGCACACGGCTGGGAGAGATCAACATATCAACTTGTGTGTCTAGATGTGCCCCCCTGCCCCTGTATATAAAGGAGCAAGGGGGAGGCCGGCCGGCCCTCTATGGGCGCGCCAGGAGGAGGAGTCCTCCTCCTAGTAGGAGTAGGACTCCCCTTTCCTACTCCTACTAGGAGGAGGAAAGGAAGGAGGAGAAGGAGAAGGAAGGAGAGGGAGGAAAAGGAGGAAAGGGGGGCCAGCCCCCTAGTCCAATTCGGTTTGGGCTAGGGGGGCCACGCGTCCTGCCTCCTCTCTTCCACCACTTGGCCCATGAGGCCCATTACTTCTTCCTCGTATTCCCGTAACTCCCCGGTACCCCCGAAAATACCTGAATCACTTGGAACCTTTCCGATGTCCGAATATAGTCGTCCAATATATCGATCTTTACGTCTCGACCATTTCGAGACTCCTCGTCATGTCCCCGATCTCATTCAGGACTCCGAACTACCTTCGGTACATCAAATCACATAAACTCATAATACAATCGTCACCGAAACTTTAAGCGTGCGGACCCTACAGGTTCGAGAACTATGTAGACATGACCGAGACACGTCTCCGGCCAATAACCAATAGCGGAACCTGGATGCTCATATTGGCTCCCACATATTCTACGAAGATCTTTATCTGTCAAACCGCATAACAACATACGTTGTTCCCTTTGTCATCGGTATGTTACTTGCCCGAGATTCGATCGTCGGTATCTCAATACCTAGTTCAATCTCGTTACCGGCAAGTCTCTTTACTCGTTCTATAATACATCATCCCGCAACTAACTCATTAGTTGCAATGCTTGCAAGGCTTTAAGTGATGTGCATTACCAAGAGGGCCCAGAGATACCTCTCCGACAATCGGAGTGACAAATCCTAATCTCAAAATACGCCAACCCAACAAGTACCTTTGGAGACACCTGTAGAGCACCTTTATAATCACCCAGTTACATTGTGATGTTTGGTAGTACACAAAGTGTTCCTCCGGTAAACGGGAGTTGCATAATCTCATAGTCATAGGAACATGTATAAGTCATGAAGAAAGGAATAGCAACAAACTAAACGATCAAGTGCTATGCTAACGGAATGGGTCAAGTCAATCACATCATTCTCCTAATGATGTGATCCCGTTAATAAAATGAGAACTCATGTCTATGGTTAGGAAACATAACCATCTTTGATCAACGAGCTAGTCAAGTAGAGGCATACTAGTGGCACTCTGTTTGTCTATGTATTCACACATGTCTTATGTTTCCGGTCAATACAATTCTAGCATGAATAATAAATATTTATCATGATATAAGGAAATAAATATTAACTTTATTATTGCCTCTAGGGCATATTTCCTTCAATCTCCCACTTGCACTAGAGTCAATAATCTAGTTCACATCGCCATGTGATTTAATACCAATAGTTCACATCACCATGTGATTAACACCCATAGTTCACATTGACATATGACCAACACCCAAAGGGTTTACTAGAGTCAATAATCTAGTTCACATCGCTATGTGATTAACACCCAAAGAGTACTAAGGTGTGATCATGTTTTGCTTGTGAGAGAAGTTTAGTCAACGGGTCTGCCACATTCAGACCCGTATATTTTGCGAATTTCTATGTCAACAATGCTCTGTGCGGAGCTACTCTAGCTAATTGCTCCCACATTCAATATGTATCCAGATTGAGATTTAGAGTCATCTGGATCAGTGTCAAAATTTGCATCGACGTAACCCTTTACGACGAACCTTTTTGTCACCTCCATAATCGAGAAACATATCTTTATTCCACTAAGGATAATTTTGACCGCTGTACAGTGATCTAATCCTAGATCACTATTGTACTCCCTTGCCAAAAACAATGTAGGGTATACAATAGATCCGGTACAAAGCATGGCATATTTTCAGCATAGGGAATGACTTTCATTCTCTTTCTATCTTCTGCCGTGGTCGGGCTTTGAGTCTTACTCAATTTCACACCTTGTAACACAGGCAAGAACTCTTTCTTTGACTATTCATTTTGAACTACTTCAAAATCTTGTCAAGGTATGTACTCATTGAAAAAACTTATCAAGCGTCTTGATCTATCTCTATAGATCTTGATGCTCAATATGTAAGCAGCTTCACTGAGGTCTTTCTTTGAAAAACTCCTTTCAAACACTCCTTTATGCTTTGTAGAATAATTCTACATTATCTCCGATCAACAATATGTCATTCACATATACTTATCAGAAATGTTGTAGTGCTCCCACTCACTTTCTTGTAAATACAGGCTTCACCGCAAGTCTGTATAAAACTATATGCTTTGATCAACTTATCAAAGCGTATATTCCAACTCCGAGATGCTTGCACCAGTCCATAGATGGATCGCTGGAGCTTGCATATTTTGTTAGCACCTTTAGGATTAACAAAACCTTCTGGTTGCATCATATACAACTCTTCTTTAATAATTCCATTAAGGAATGCAGTTTTGTTTATCCATTTGCTAGATTTCATAAAATGCGGCAATTGCTAACATGATTCGGACAGACTTAAGCATAGATACGAGTGAGAAACTCTCATCGTAGTCAACACCTTGAACTTGTCGAAAACCTTTTTGCGACAATTCTAGCTTTGTAGATGGTAACACTACTATCAGCGTCTGTCTTCCTCTTGAAGATCCATTTAATCTCAATGGTTCGCCGATCATTGGGCAAGTCAATCAAAGTCCATACTTTGCTCTCATACATGGATCTCATCTCAGATTTCATGGCCTTAAGCCATTTCGCAGAATCTGGGCTCATCATCGCTTCCTCATAGTTCGTAGGTTCGTCATGGTCAAGTAACATGACCTCCAGAACAGGATTACGGTACCACTCTGGTGCGGATCTCACTCTGGTTTACCTACGAGGTTCAGTAGTAACTTGATCTGAAGTTACATGATCATCATCATTAGCTTCCTCACTAATTGGTGTAGTAGTCACAGGAACAGATTTCTGTGCTGAACTACTTTCCAATAAGGGAGCAGGTACAGTTACCTCATCAAGTTCTACTTTCCTTCCACTCACATCTTTCGAGAGAAACTCCTTCTCTAGAAAGGATCCATTCTCAGCAATGAATATCTTGCCTTCAGATCTGTGATAGAAGGTGTACCCAACATTTTCTTTTGGGTATCATATGAAGATTTACTTCTCCGATTTGGGTTTGAGCTTATCATGTTGAAACTTTTTCACATAAGCATCACAGTCCCGAACTTTAAGAAACGACAGCTTAGGTTTCTCGCCAAACCACAGTTCATACGGTGTCATCTCAACAAATTTAGATGGTGCCCTATTTAACGTGAATGTAGCTGTCTCTAATGCATAGCCCCAAAACGATAGTGGTAATCGGTAAGATACATCATAAATCGCACCATATCTAATAAAGCACGGTTACGACGTTCGGACACACCATTACACTGTGGTGTTCCAGGTGGCATGAGTAGTGAAACTATTTCACATTGTTTTAACTGAAGGCCAAACTCGTAACTCAAATATTTTACTTCTGCGATCATATCGTAGAAACTTTTATTTTTGTTACAATGATTCTCCACTTCACTCTGAAATTCTTTGAACTTTTCAAATATTTCAGACTTGTGTTTCATCAAGTAGATATACTCATATCTGCTCAAATCATCTGTGAAGATCAGAAAATAATGATACCTGCCGCGAGCCTCAATATTCATCGGACCACATACATCAGTATGTATGATTTCCAACAAATTTGTTGCTTGCTCCATTGTTCCGGAGAACGGAGTCTTAGTCATCTTGCCCATGAGGCATGGTTCGCAAGCATCAACTGATTCATAATCAAGTGATTCCAAAAGCCCATCAGCATGGATTTTCTTCATGCGCTTTACACCAATATGACCTAAACGGCAGTGCCACAAATAAGTTGCACTATCATTATTAACTTTGCATCTTTTGGCTTCAATATTATGAAAATGTGTATCACCACGATCGAGATCCAACAAACCATTTTCATTGGGTGTATGACCATAGAAGGTTTTATTCATGTAAACAGAACAACAATTATTCTCTAACTTACATGAATAACCGTATTGCAATAAACATGATCCAATCATATTTATGCTCAACGCAAACACCAAATAACATATATTTAGCTTCAACACTAATCCCGAAAGTATAGGGAGTGTGCGATGATGATCATATCAATCTTGGAACCACTTCCAACACACATCGTCACTTCACCCTTAACTAGTCTCTGTTTATTTTGCAACTCCCATTTCGAGTTACTACTCTTAGCAACTGAACCAGTATCAAATACCGAGGGGTTGCTATAAACAGTAGTAAAGTACAAATCAATAACATGTATGTCAAATATAGCTTTGTTCACTTTGCCATCCTTCTTATCCACCAAATACTTGGGGTAGTTCCGCTTCTAGTGACTAGTCCCTTTGCAGTAGAAGCACTTAGTCTCAGGCTTAGGTCCAGACTTGGGTTTGTTCACTTGAGCAGCAACTTGTTTGCCGTTCTTCTTGAAGTTCCCCTTCTTCCCTTTGCCCTTTCTCTTGAAACTAGTGGTCTTGTCAACCATCAACACTTGATGTTTTTCTTGATTTCTACCTTCGCCGATTTTTGCATCGCGAAGAGCTTGGGAATTGTTTTCGCCATCCCTTGCATATTACAGTTCATCACTAAGTTCTACTAACTTGGTGACGGTGACTAGAGAATTCTGTCAATTACTATTTTATCTGGAAGATTAAGCCCCACTTGATCCAAGCGATTGTAGTACCTAGACAATCTGAGCACATGCTTACTGCTTGAGCTATTCTCCTCCATCTTTTAGCTATAGAACTTGTTGGAGACTTCATATCTCTCAACTCGGGTATTTGCTTGAAATATTAATTTCAACTCCTGGAACATCTCATATGGTCCATGACGTTCAATACGTCTTTGAAATCCCGATTCTAAGCTGTTAAGCTTGGTGCACTAAAATATCAAGTAGTCATCATATTGAGCTAGTCAAATGTTCAAAACGTCTGCATCTGCTCCTGCAATAGGTCAGTCACCTAGCGGTGCATCAAGGACATCATTCTTTTGTGCAGCAATGAGGATAAACCTCAGATCATGGACCCAGTCCGCATCATTGCTACTATCATCTTTCAACTTAGTTTTCTCTAGGAACACATATAAAACATAGGGAAGCAATAACGCGAGCTATTGATCTACAACATAGATATGCAAATACTATCAGGACTAAGTTCATGATAAATTAAAGTTCAATTAATCATATTACTTAAGAACTCCCACTTAGATAGACATCCCTCTACTCATCTAAGTGATCACGTGATCCAAATCAACTAAACCATAACCGATCATCACGTGAAATGGAGTAGCTTTCAATGGTGAACATCATTATGTTGATCATATCTACTATATGATTCACGCTCGACCTTTCGGTCTCAGTGTTCTGAGGCCATATCTGCATATGCTAGGCACGTCAAGTTTAACCTGAGTATTCTGCATCTGCAAAACTGGCTTGCACCCGTTGTAGATGGACGTAGAGCTTATCACACCCGATCATCATGTGGTGTCTGGGCACGATGAACTTTGGCAACGGTGCATACTCAGGGAGAACACTTTTATCTTGAAATTTAGTGAGAGATCATCTTATAATGCTACCGCCGAACTAAGCAAAATAAGATGTATATCACATGCAATCAAAATATGTGACATGATATGGCCATCATCATCTTGTGCCTTTGATTTCCATCTCCAAAGCATCGTCATGATTTCCATCGTCACCGGCATGACACCATGATCTCCATCATCTTGATCTATATCAATGTGTCGTCACATGGTCGTCTCGCCAACTGTCGGTGTCAAAAACGGCAGATCTCGGGTAGGGGGTCCCGAACTATGCGTCTAGGCCAGATGGTAACAGGAGGCAGGGGACACAATGTTTTACCCAGGTTCGGGCCCTCTTGATGGAGGTAAAACCCTACGTCCTGCTTGATTGATATTGATGATATGGGTAGTATAAGAGTAGATCTACCACGAGATCGGAGAGGCTAAACCCTAGAAGCTAGCCTATGGTATGATTGTATGTTATGGTTGTTGTCCTACGGACTAAAACCCTTCAGTTTATATAGACATCGGAGAGGGTTAGGGTTACACAAGGTCGGTTACAAAGGAGGAGATATCCATATCCGTATTGCCTAGCTTGCCTTCCACGCCAAGTAGAGTCCCATCCGGACACGAGACGAAGTCTTCAATCTTGTATCTTCATAGTCTAACAGTCCGGCCAATGGAGATAGTCTGGCTGTCCCCCCTAATCCAGGACTCCCTCAGTAGCCCCTGAACCAGGCTTCAATGACGATGAGTCCGGCGCGCAGTATTGTCTTCGGCATTGCAAGGCGGGTTCCTTCTCCGAATACATCATAGAAGAATTTGAATACGACGATAGTGTCCGACCCTGCAAACTAAGTTCCACATACCGCCGTAGAGAGAATAATATTTTCGCAAATCCAATTCACTGACTTGTTTTGGCAGCATAACGTTATGTCATGGCCCGGTGATTATTCGAACCGTTTCCTTTAACCAGCCCCGCACATAACGCGAGGCAGTTTTTCGACACGTCATGTCAAAGCAGAGATCGTGTCCCCTTATTACGGGATTCTCATCAATATGGTCTTGGGTAACCCAACCGCACCATCAATTGCGGCGCCTGGGGGATAAGTGAGTTTTACCAGGCAAGTGGGGACGCTTAGCTTCGTCCGCCCATATAAAGGGATAAGGATTCACCTTTCTATCCACGCCTTCTTCCTCCTTTTCTCATCCGTTTTCGCATGCTCGAGCTCTAGCGCCCAAGTCCACACTTCCCACCCGAACCTTCTCCAACCATGTCCGGAGCAGGAGGCAGGTGGATGGTCTCCTCCGTCACGGAGGGAGACATCAAGAAACTGAGGAGAGCCAGATACCTGCCTGACAACATCGCGCACCGGCTTCCAGATGAGGGGCAGCTCATCCCCACCCCCAGGCCCCATGAGAGGGTAGTATTCCTCACCCATTTCCTCCACGGATCGAGATTCCCTCTCCATCCATTTGTCCGGGGGCTCATCTTCTATTATGGACTGGATTTCTGTAATCTGGCCCCGAACTTCATCCTCAACATCTCAGCGTTTATCGTCGTGTGCGAGGCCTTCCTCCGCATCAAGCCCCACTTCGGCCTATGGCTGAAGACCTTCAATGTCAAGCCGAAGGTGGTGGGAGGCCGCCAGGCGGAGTGCGGAGGCGCCATGGTGGGTAAGATGCCCAACGTAACATGGCTCGAGGGCTCCTTTGTGGAAATCATAAAGGGGTGGCAATCGGGGTGGTTCTACATCACTGAGCCGCACGACCCTGTATGGGCAGCGGCCCCTGAGTTCCGATCTGGCATCCCTACACGGCTCACCTCCTGGAAAGAGAAGGGCCTGTCCTGGGGTAGTTCGGAAGAGCTGACCGGACTCCAAACATGTATTCAAAACATGGTGAACAAGAAGCTCAAACTTGTCAACATAGTCCAAGTTATGCTCATCCGCCGGATCCTCCCGTGCCAACAACGGGAGTTCAATTCGTGGGAGTTCGACCCGGTGCAGCACCGAACTCTGAACAGGTTCTCCGACACGACTCATAAAGATGCCTAGAGGGTGCTGTTCAAAAGTGCCGAGGTCCCCCCTCCTATTACCGAGGATCGCGGATTCCGCGCGAAGCGCCAAGCCAGTGCGGTAAGCTGCTTTACCTTTCACAGGATACTTATTTTTTTATAGATTGACTCTATGCAGGATCTAAACTCCCGTACCTTTGACAGGACTGGCAGAAGATGGCCGGACAGATCGACTGTCCGGCTCCTTTGCCTGAAGGCCCCGCAGACGCTCTTCTGGCGAAGATGTTGACTTGGGCCCCTTATACGGTGCCGGAGAAGACCAAGAAGGCCAAGGGAACCCGAAAGAGTTCCCGACGCCAGGCGTCGCGGACTCACTGTTCGATGACTCTGCGGCGCACTCTTCCCTCGAAGACGAGGAAGAAGAAGAAGAAGATGCTCCCCCACTGACTGGGGGAGACAGGAAAAGGAAGGCCGCCCAAACTAGGGGGGCGAAGGGTCCAAGAAGGGAAGGACCCTCCTTCCGGACAGCTCCACCGTCGCCGACGAAGGCGAAGACGAGTGGTTGCCCAGGGCCAAGCCCCAGGGGAGATCGTAAGTATTCGGATACTAGAGTAACCCATAGGATTCCTTTGTCGCACTGCTTTCCCTAACGCCGAACATAATTATGCAGGCTGCCACGAGCCAATATCGAGGTATCATCGGACGGCTCCCTGGGCTCGTCGGACATGGACAACGATCCTGTCCCGACCACAACCTCCCCTCATCCTGCCGACGACGCCGAGGTGTTGTCTCAAGAGGCACCGGATCGAGGGAAGACAGTCCCGGAGGCGCCTCAAGGCGACCTTCCGGACTCCGGGAGCCGAGGGGACGGGGCCCCTGAGAGCTCCGAGTTCGGCCCTCAGCTGAACACCACGCCGGAACCTCCAGCGGTTCCAGGCTCGGGCAGGCGGCCTCCTTCTAAGAGGGGCAAGACGCCTATGCCGGTGACCTCTGTCTATCCAGAGGCGCCGGACAACATGCTGGAAGCGCTTCGCGGCGCTTCCATCGACGAGGAGCACCGCACTATCATGAGTGCGGTGATCCAGAAGGTTTAGTCCGCCAAGAGCGGATTGACTGAAGCCTGTGCCAGCCTTCTAACAGGCTTCGAGGTAAGCGTTTTAAAATGTGGTAGAAATATTACCGCATAGACAGTAGCCCCTGATGCTTTGTTCGGTGTTCACAAAGAAAAGCCGAACAGAGGATCAAATAATATCGCAGGAGTCTAACATAAGTGTGTCAATATGCATATGCAGACTTCGTAGCTGGCATCCGCCGCACTGACTACGGAGGTCGCCGTACTGAAGCAGGACCTCGAGGGGTCCAAGAAAGAGCTCGGCCTTGCCAATAGGCAGCTCGAGGAGAACAAGGGTAAGTAATACCCTGTCTATAGATATGTATATATAAAAGAGGACGCGATTGCAAAATGACAGGATCATCGTATGTTTGCCAGGGGCCACAACCGAGGTGGCGACCCTGAAGCAAGCGCTAACCAAGGCCGAAGACAAAGCGGCCAAGGAGCGCACCGAGTGCCCGTCTCATCACGGACGAGTGTTCAAAAGATGTAATATTTGAATGAGACTTGCTCGTTTGATCCTGTATGTATGAAAACTTGTTTCATATGCGCTATGCAATGCTTGTTGGAATTTGAAATATTACCTTCTGTTTGGCTGTTTATCCAATCTGAGAGATGGCTAGTCCTCGGCTTCTGCCCCCATGCCACGAGTGCTGGGGTGTTCGAGATAAACTTGAGCACTCTTGTTCCCATGTTTGGGTCCTTCAAGGGAGGTGCTCAGCACAGCGAACAAGGCAACCGGACTAATAATGCTTTATCACTCTCACTTAGACACAAAATTCTATAATTTTAAATTTCAGCGAAGCCCCTGGTATTCGGAAGGCCGAGTTCGGGGCGCGATACACGCCTTTAAGCCGGACAGGGCCGGCCCTCGCTCTAAGCGGCATAAGTCTTTAGGGACTCGGAAACCTCGCCGAACAGTGACCAGTCTCTCGCCTTATCATGACAGTCAGTTTTAGCTTTCTCTACTGATGTGCTGAACCCAGCAGAACCGGGGCACAATCGCAGTAGTTCTCCTAGCGCTACCTTAGCCGATAGAGCGGAACGTAGGGTACCAAAACATAGGAGCCGGGCAAACCCAACATTTGACCAAAGACATGATTCAGAGCTGATGCATATAATGCTATAAGTTCGGGGTGCCGCACTTGTGAAAGTGTTCGGACTTTTCACACCGCATTGTGGGGCATGTAAGCCCCTGGTGTATTGGCCGTACCATAGTGTACGGTTGCAAGGTGTCATTAATGAACACACACACACACACACACACACACACACACACACACATATATATATATATATATATATATAACAAGAATGCAATAATAGTCGTAATGTCATGCATTGTTTATTAAAAAATTGCGTTAAAGCAGAGTGATACAGATAATGCGATAAGCAAAGATTAGGACTATGTTCCTTCCAAGGGCAAGCTGAGGAATGATATTAAATTGAATATTTCACTCATTACTATAATCAACCTGGGAATTCCGTGGTATAACGTAGCTGTCTTCCTCCTTGGTTGCTGCATCATGTGTTCGGCAATAGTGCTGCCAGACAGTGTTTCCAGATATTAAGGTCCTGAAAGAAAAAGAAAAAATAACCAAATGGGAAGCCCCTAGCGTGGTTTAGGCCACGTTTTGGGGCGTGCCGCAGTTGTGCCCCCTCCCCACCTGTGCCCATGGTATTTTTAATGCGTAATTATGTACGCGCGGCACGAGTTTCACCGCTGGGCTGGGATTGGGGTGGCCGCCGTATTGCTACGCGAGCTCAGATCGCGCCAGGCGGTCTATTTGCTGATTGCCCCGAGCGCGCTTGAAGGTGTCCGGGCTGTGAAGTGCCGAACTGGTTGATTGCCTTGAGAGGCTGCTTTGCGTTTCTACTGCGAGGGCTACGGTGTGCTCCTCTGTTCGAGAGAGCGCTTTGTGTTTCCATTGACTGTAATAACTCCGCAAGGTCCTGGCATCTTGAGCTTGAGGTATGCATAATACGGTACCACATTGAATCTAGCAAATGCGGTTCGCCCGAGCAGCGCATGATAACCACTGTGGAACGGGACTATATCGAAGATTAACTCTTCGCTTCGGAAGTTATCCGGGGATCCGAAGACCACTTCCAGTGTAATTGAGCCTGTGCAATGGGCCTCTACACCTGGAATGACGCCCTTAAAGGTCGTTTTTGTGGGTTTGATCCTTGAGGGGTCTATACCCATTTTGCACACTGTGTCCTGATAAAGCAGGTTCAGGCTGCTGCCGCCATCCATAAGGACTCGAGTGAGGTGAAATCTGTCAATGATTGGGTCTAGGACCAGTGCGGTGAATCCTCCATGACGGATACTAGTGGGGTGGTCCCTGCGATCGAAGGTGATCGGACAGGAGGACCAAGGGTTGAACTTTGGGGCGACTGGCTCCAACGCATATACGTCCCTGAGCACATGCTTCCGCTCCCTCTTGGGGATGTGGGTTGCGTATATCATGTTCACCATCCGCACTTGCGGGGGAAACCTCTTCTGTCCTCCAGTGTGCGGCTGCCGGGGCTCCTCCTCGTCATCGCTATGCGGCCCCTTGTCCTTGTTTTCGGCAATTAACTTGTCGGCCTGCTTGAACACCCAACAATCCCTGTTGGTGTGATTGGCTGGCTTGTCTGGGGTGCCGTTTATTTGGCACGAGCGATCGAGTATACGGTCCAAGCTGGACGGACCCGGCGTACTTTGTTTGAATGGCTTTTTCCGCTGACCGGGTTTAGAGCCTTTGAATCCGGCATTGACTGCCGTATCCTTAGTATTTTCGCTGTTAATGCGGCGCTTATGTTTGTTGCGACGTGACCTGCTATTGCCATCCTTGGTATTTGAGGTACCATGGTTCTTTGATATGTTATTACTGTGAGCCAGCCAGCTGTCTTCTCCCGCACAAAAGCGGGTCATGAGCGTCGTGAGAGCTGCCATAGATTTCATCTTTTCCTGACCAAGGTGCCGGGCTAGCCACTTGTCTCGGATGTTGTGCTTGAAAGCCGCTAAGGCCTCCGCATCCGGACAGTCGACGATTTGATTTTTCTTTGTAAGGAACCGAGCCCAGAATTGTCTGGCCGACTCTTCTGGCTGCTGAGTTATGTGGCTCATATCATCGGCGTCTGGTGGTCGCACATAAGTGCCCTGAAAGTTGTCGAGGAATACGGCTTCCAGATCTTCCCAACAGCTAATGGAGTCCGCTGGCAAGCTGTTAAGCCAATGCCGCGCTGGTCCTTTGAGCTTTAGTGGGAGGTATTTGATGGCGTGTAAGTCATCACTGCAGGCCATGTGGATGTGGAGGAGGAAATCCTCAATCCATACTGCAGGATCTATTGTGCCGTCGTATGATTCAATATTTACAGGTTTGAAACCTTCTGGGAATTGATGTTCCATTACTTCGTCTGTGAAGCATAAGGGGTGTGTGGCGCCTCTGTATTGGGCTATATCACAACGCAGCTCAAATGGGTCTTGCCCGCTGTGTTCGGCCCGGCCGGATTTGCTTTTACTGTATCCGGCGTGACGTTTATCGTCTCGCAGAGTGGTGCGCCGTCGTGATCCGTAGATCGATCTTGCATGCTTTGCTTTGTCCTCCAATATGTCTCGCAGGTCTGGCGTATCTCCCCATGCCTTTTTATTTGAATGGCGTTGGGGTGGAGGCTGAGCTTTTGGCTGGAATGCCTCTCTATCGCGGCCACGAGGTGGCCGATCAGCCGTATCATACGCTTCTTCCTCCAGTCGGGGTAGTAGCCTGCACTTTGGGTAATTCTTGGAGGGGTACTCGAGTTTATATTCCTCGGCCATGAGGACTTCAGTCTATCTGTCAGCTAGCAGATCTTGATCAGCTTGAAGCTGCTGCTGCTTTTTCTTCAGGCTATTTGCCGTGGCCGTAAGCTCTTGCCTCGTCATCGGAGGGGGGGGGGGATGTAATTGTCATCCTCCTCCTCTCCGTCTGCCGCTCTCTCAGGAGAGCTGGCTCCTTCATCCTCCTGCTCTAAATCTTGCTGGAGGGGACTGTTGTCGTCTTCGGCACTATCCAGAGTGTTATTATCTCCTGTGCCGGTATCACCACTTTTGCTTTGGCGGGACTTAGAGCGGCGCCGCTGACGTTGGCGCTTGGGTTGCTTCTTGGAGGGGTCATCCTCCGCTATCTCGTCGCCATTTCCTTCATTGGGTGTATCCACCATGTATATGTCATATGATGAGGTGGCTTTCCAGTGCCCTATAGGCGCTGGTTCATGTTCGTCTCCTACATCGTCGTCCATACCGTCGATGTCTTCGGAGTCGAAGTCGAGCATGTCGGTTAAATCATCGATAGTGGCTACGAAGTGGGTGGTGGGTGGGCGTCAAATTTCTTCGTCGTCCGCATCCCAATCCTGTTGGCCATAGTCCGGCCAGGGCTCTCCTGACAAAGAGAGAGACCTTAGTGAATTCAGAATGTCGCTGAAGGGCGAGTGCTGAAAGATATCTGCGGCGGTGAATTCCATGATCGGCGCCCAATCGGATTCGATTGGCAGGGGCGCGGATGGTTCAGAGTCCGGAAAAGAGTCCGGCACCTTGGAGTCACGGGCTGCGTAGAGGGTTAGGCTGGTGTTCGGCTTGATCGCCATTGAGACTGCAGCCCCTGAGGCGGTGTCTAACCACCCGTCCTCGATTGGTGCAGTTGGCTCCGAGCTAAGGGTTGGAGCCGATGCGGGCGCGGCCTCTGGGGTACTGTTCGGCGGCAGCGCTAGGTCATACCCATCGTGACAGTGCAGCGCGCCCGACTGTGGCTCGAATTCGTCGAAGATCAAGTCTCCGCGGATGTCGGCCATGTAGTTCAAACTTCCAAATCTGACCTGACGGCCAGGGGCGTAGCTTTCAATCTGCTCCAGATGGCCAAGCGAATTAGCCTGCAGTGCAAAGCTGCCGAATACGAAGATCTGTCCGGGGAGAAAAGTCTCACCCTGGACCGCATCACTATCGATGATAGTAGGAGCCATCAAGCCTAATGGCGACGACACAGAGGAACTCTCAATGAAAGCACCAATGTCGGTGTCAAAACAGGCGGATCTCGGGTAGGGGGTCCCAAACTGTGCGTCTAGGCCGGATGGTAATAGGAGGCATGGGACACAATGTTTTACCCAGGTTCGGGCCCTCTTGATGGAGGTAAAACCCTAAGTCATGCTTGATTGATATTGATGATATGGGTAGTACAAGAGTAGATCTACCATGAGATCGGAGAGGCTAAACCCTAGAAGCTAGCCTATGGTATGATTGTATGTTATGGTTGTTGTCCTACGGACTAAAACCCTTCGGTTTATATAGACACCGGAGAGGGTTACGGTTACACAAGGTCGGTTACAAAGGAGGAGATATCCATATCCGTATTGCCTAGCTTTCCTTCCACACCAAGTAGAGTCCCATCCGGACACGAGACGAAGTCTTCAATCTTGTATCTTCATACTCTAACAATCCGGCCAATGGAGATAGTCCGGCTGTCCGGAGACCCCTTAATCCAGAACTCCCTCACCAACTATTGCTCTTGCAACTATTGCTATCGCATAGCGATAAAGTAAAGCAATTATTTGGCTCTCGCATCTTATGCAATAAAGAAACAACCATAAGGCTTCTGCCAGTTGCCGATAACTTCAACAAAACATGATCATCTTATACAAAAAATTATATCTCATCACGTCTTGACCATATCACATCACAACATGCCCTGCAAAAACAAGTTAGATGTCCTCTACTTTGTTGTTGCAAGTTTTACGTGGCTGCTACGGGCCGAGCAAGAACCGTTCTCACCTACGCATCAAAACCACAATGATAGTTTGTCAAGTTAGTGCTGTTTTAACCTTCTCAAGGACCGGGCGTAGCCACACTCGATTCAACTAAAATTGGAGAAACTGACACCCGCTAGTCACCTGTGTGCATAGCACGGCGGTAAAACCAGTCTCGCGTAAGCGTACGCGTAATGTCGGTCAGGGCCACTTCATTCAACAATACCGCCGAACCAAAGTGTGACATGCTAGTAAGAAGTATGACTTATATTGCCCAAAACTCACTTGTGTTCTACTCGTGCATATTACATCAACGCATAAAACCTGGCTCGGATGCCACTACTGGGGAACGTATTAATTTCAAAAAAATTCCTACGCACACTCAAGATCATGGTGATGCATAGCAACGAGAGGGGAGAGTGTGTCCACGTACCCTCGTAGACCGAAAGCGGAAGCATTAGCACAACGCGGTTGATGTAGTCGTACGTCTTCACGATCCGACCAATCCAAGTACCGAACGCACGACACCTCCGAGTTCAGCACACGTTCAACTCGATGATGTCCCGCGAACTCCGATCCAGCAGAGCGTCATGGGAGAGTTCTGTCAGCACGACGGCGTAATGACGGTGATGATGTTGCTACCGACGCAGGGCTTCGCCTAAGCACCGCTACGATATGACCGAGGTGGAATATGGTGGAGGGGGGCACCGCACACGGCTGGGAGAGATCAACTTGTGTGTCTAGATGTGCCCCCTGCCCCCGTATATAAAGGAGCAAGGGGGAAGGCCGGCCGGCCCTCTATGGGCGCACCAGGAGGAGGAGTCCTCCTCCTAGTAGGAGTAGGACTCCCCTTTCCTACTCCTACTAGGAGGAGGAAAGGAAGGAGGAGAAGGAGAAGGAAGGAGAGGGAGGAAAAGGAGGAAAGGGGGGCCGCCCCCCTAGTCCAATTCGGTTTGGGCTAGGGGGGCCATGCGTGCTGCCTCCTCTCTTCCACCACTTGGCCCATGAGGCCCATTACTTCTTCCTCGTATTCTCGTAACTCCCGGTAGCCCCGAAAATACCCGAATCACTCGAAACCTTTCCAATGTCCGAATATAGTCGTCCAATATAACGATCTTTACGTCTCGACCATTTCGAGACTCCTCGTCATGTCCCCAATCTCATCCGGGACTCTGAACTACCTTCGGTACATCAAATCACATAAACTCATAATACAATCATCACCGAAACTCTAAGCGTGCGGACCCTACGGGTTCGAGAACTATGTAGACATGACCGAGACACGTCTCCGGCCAATAACCAATAGCGGAACCTAGATGCTCATATTGGCTCCCACATATTCTACGAAGATTTTTATTGGTCAAACCGCATAACAACATACGTTGTTCCCTTTGTCATCGGTATGTTACTTGCCCGAGATTCGATCGTCGGTATCTCAATACCTAGTTCAATCTCGTTACCGACAAGTCTTTTTACTCGTTCCGTAATACATCATCCCGCAACTAACTCATTAGTTGCAATGCTTGCAAGGCTTTAAGTGATGTGCATTACCGAGAGGGCCCAGAGATACCTCTCCAACAATCGGAGTGACAAATCCTAATCTCGAAATACGCCAACCCAACAAGTACCTTTGGAGACACCTGTAGAGCACCTTTATAATCACCCAGTTACATTGTGATTTTTGGTAGCACACAAAGTGTTCCTTCGGTAAACGGGAGTTGCATAATCTCATAGTCATATGAACATGTATAAGTCATGAAGAAAGCAATAGCAACAAACTAAACGATCTAGTGCTATGCTAACGGAATGGGTCAAGTCAATCACATCATTCTCCTAATGATGTGATCCTGTTAATCAAATGACAACTCATGTCTATGGTTAGGAAACATAACCATCTTTAATCAACGAGCTAGTCAAGTAGAGGCATACTAGTGACACTCTGTTTGTCTATATATTCACACATGTATTATGTTTCCGGTTAATACAATTCTAGCATGAATAATAAACATTTATCATGATATAAGGAAATAAATAATAACTTTATTATTGCCTCTAGGGCATATTTCCTTCAATGCTGTGGTGAATACTAGTTGAGTTCCCAGAGCTTGGTGTAAATGATCCCAAAATCTAGAGACGAATTGAGTGCTTCTGTCGGATATTATAGTCTTTGGAATTCCATGCAGACAAACTATACGGGAGAGATAAAGTTTGGCAAGCTTCTAAGTGGTGTGGGTTGTCTTTGTTGGGATGAAATGTGACACCTTAGTTAATCTAACTGTGATGACCCATATGGCATCATTTCCGTGTCGTGACCGAGGTAGTCCGACAATAAAATCCATTCCAAATTTGGCCCATTTCCACTCAGGTATCCTGTTTGGCTATAATATTCGTGCTGGTTTTTGGTGTTTGGCTTTAATGCACTGACATGAATCACAACATGCAATGAATGTGGCTATATCCCTCTTCATACCGTGCCACCAAATTTTTTCCTGAATGTCCTTGTACATTTTGGTTCCTCTAGGGTGGATTGAATATGGAGCGGTGTGGCCTTCGGCTAGAATTCGCTGTTTGAGGTCCACTATATTTGGTACGCAAAGTCTGTCTCCGTACCATAATATTCCCTTATCGTCTACGATGAATTCTGAAGCCTTGCCCAGACTCACTTTTCTTTTTATGCCTTTGATGTTGGGGTGTCCATGATGAGCCTTCTTAATCTGTTCCATTAGGGTTGGCTGTATTTCCAAATCTGACACATTGCCTTCAGTGACCATCACCAAGTTGAGTTTGGCGAACTCCTGCTGAAATTCAGGTCTCAAGTTCTGTAGACTGTCTTTGCTCGAGCTGGGGTTTCGACTAAGAGCATCTGCCACTACATTCGCCTTTCCTGGATGGTAGTGAATGCCAACATCATAATATTTCACTAATTCCAACTAGCGCTATTGTCGTAAATTGAGTTCTGGTTGTGTGAAAATATATTTGAGGCTTTTATGGTCCGTATATATTTCACAACAATTTCCAAGCAAAAAGTGCCTCCACTCTTTGAGTGCATGAATGACTGCTGCCAATTCCAAGTCATGAGTAGGATAATTTTCTTCATGCTTTCGTAGTTGCCCGGAAGCGTATGAGACTACTTTGCCTTCTTGCATTAGTACGCATCCGAGGCCCTTCCGGGATGCGTCACAATATACTTCAAAACTTTTGTGTATGTCTGGTACAACCAATACTGGTGTTGTTGTTAATTTCCTTTTGAGTTCTTGGAAACTTTTCTCGCAAGCTTCAGTCCATAGAAATTTCTTATCCTTCTTGAGTAACTCTGTCATTGGTTTTGCTATGGTGGAGAACCCCTCAATAAACCTTCAGTAATATCCAGCATGTAACGCCCTCGATGCGGCTATATCTCCTACATGTCGAAGCACGACTTAGAGGCATAACCGCATTGAAAGCAATATCGCAAGTAAGGTAATCTTCACAACAACCCATGTAAATAGATAAAAGGGGAAAATATACATAGTTGGCTTACACTCGCCACGTCACACAAATACATGAATAACATTACATTCATCCAATACACTCATGGTCCGACTACGGTACCAAAATAAAGATCAACCCCCACATGCGACAAAGTCCCCGATCGCCCCAACTGGGCACCACTACTGACCATCTGGGAAAGACACATAGTAACAACGAGAGTCTTCATCGAACTCCCTCTTGAGCTCAAGCGCATCATCTGGAACGGTATCATCGGTCCCTGCATCTGGTTTGGAAGTAATCTGTGAGTCACGGGGACTCAGTAATCTCGCACCCTCACGATCAAGACTATTTAAGCTTATAGGTAAGACAAGGTATGATGTGGAGCTGCACCAAGCGACTAGCATATATGGTGGCTAACATACGCAAATGAGAGCGAGAAGAGAAGGCAAAAGCACGGTCGAACAACTATGATCAAGAAGTGATCCTAGAACAACCTATGCCAAGCATTACTCCACACCGTGTTCACTTCCCGGACTCCACCGAGAAGAGACCATCACGGTTACACACGCGATTGATTCATTTTAATTAAGTTAAGTTTCAGGTTATCTACAACCGGACATTAACAAATTCCCATCTACCCATAACCGCGGGCACGACTTTCGAAAGTTCAAATCCCTGCAGGGGAGTCCCAACTTAGCCCATCACAAGCTCTCATAGTCAACGAAGGATATTCCTTCTCCCAAGACAATCCGATCAGACTCGGCATCCCGGTTACAACACATCCTCGACAATGGTAAAACACATCCAGCAACACCGCCCGAATGTGCCGACAAATCCCGATAGGAGCTGCACATATCTCGTTCTCAGGGCACACTCAGATGAGACTAGCTACGAGTAAAACCAACCCTCAAGTTTCCCTGAGGTGGCCCCGCAGGCAGCTCAGTCGGACCAACACTCAGAGGAGCACTGGCGCAGGGGGGTTTAAATAAAGATGACCCTTGGGCTCCGGAAACCCAAGGGAAAAAGAGGCTAGGTGGCAAATGGTAAAACCAAGGTTGGGCATTGCTGGAGGAGTTTTATTCAAGGCGAACTGTCAAGGGGTTCCCATTATAACCCAACCGTGTAAGGAACGCAAAATCCGGGAACTTAACACCGATATGACAGAAACTAGGGCGGTAAGAGTGGAACAAAACACTAGGCATAAGGCCGAGCCTTCCACCCTTTACCAAGTATATAGGTGCATTAAGATAAACAATATAATATTGTGATATCCCAACAATAAACAATGTTCCAACAAGGAACGATCTCCAATCTTCACCTGCAACTAGCAACGCTATAAGCGGGGCTGAGCAAAGCGGTAACATAGCCAAACAACGGTTTGCTAGGACATGGTGGGTTAGAGGTTTGACATGGCAATTTGGGAGGCATGATAAGAAAGTGGTAGGTATCGTAGCCCAGGCATAGCAAAAGAGCGAGCATCTAACAAGCAAAGATAGAAGTGATTTCGAGGGTATGGTCATCTTGCCTGCAAAGTTGTTAGAGTTGCCTTGATCCTTGTAAGCGAACTCAACGGGCTCCTCGTTCACGAACTCGTCTCCCGGCTCTACCCAACCAAGAACAACAAGCAAACAGAACACAATCAACCACGTGCAATGCTCAAACAACATGATGCAAACATGGTATGATATGCGGGATGCGGTATGTGATGCATATGCAAGATTTGCAAAGGAATGATGGAACCTGGCCTCAACTTGGAAATCCAAGAGTTCCATTGGAAAGGTGAGGTGATTTCGGTTGAAATCGATATAAAGATCACCGGAATCGGATGCACGGTTTGGAAATGGCAAACAAAACAAATATGGCACCGGTCTGCGATAATCAGCAAGTAGCCAGATAAATGCATCAAGATAAATATGCTACAACACTCAAACATGATAACAAAATAAATGGCAGGGATCCACTCATGATGCTTGACAAAAGATGAACACTGAGCTACGGCTAATTCATCCATTAACAGGTTCAAACAAGCATGGCAAAAGTGCAAATGATAACAGGTTTCAGACTTAGTGAAATTAACACAAGTCTGGAATTTATCATCAGGAAGCACACTTTAGAGCATGAAAACTACATGCTACAGGAACTTAACATGGCAAAGCAAGGCATGGCATGAAGCTACTCAAAGCACTTAACAAAAGTCCCTTAGTGACCTTGAGCCAAAAGGGATCATAAAATACAATTGCAAGCATGTGAACATGGCAAAAACATAAACGGATTCAGACTTGGTGAAAAACCGGAGCATGTAAAACAGTTAACGAGTAGGCATGTTTACGAGCTCGATGCACTCACTACAGGGCATGGCATGACAAACTAAGTATACACTCATCAATAAGACATGGCATAGGAGCTATACATGGCAAGAACAACATCATATCATGCACGGATCAATAGCAACATCCTCGGCAAAATCACTAAACATGTCAACAATCTGCCAGGATCATTTTATAGCAAAAGTAGAGCTCGAATGACTCAACCTAGGGCGCTCCATAAATGCAAACAAAGACATTGATGGATAGAGCACCACAATATTAACAAAACATCCTTACCTGGCGCGCCAAATGTCGGATTTCGGGTTCCGGCAGACCCTTGAGGTTCAAACACTGGGGTGCGCGCGGAGATTTCGCCTTCTACCTACCTGCACCCCTCCGCCTCGCTAAGATCTAAGCTATGGAAAGAACAACACAAGAGACACGGGGTTTATACTGGTTCGGGCCACCGTTGTGGTGTAATACCCTACTCCGGTGTGTGGTGTGTGGATTGCCTCTTGGGCTGATGATGATGAACAATACAAGGAAGAACAGCCTCGCGAGGGTCTGTTCTTGGCTGGGGCGATGAACTGCTAGGAGGAGTTCAATCACCCTTCTCTCTCTTTCTCTCTGATTCGATCTCCTCTTTTCGATCCTTGATGCCCTCTACTGGGGGTGGCTAGTCCTATTTATAGAGGCCCTGGTCCTCTTCCCAAATATTGAGCGGGAAGGGAGCCAACAATGGCGGGCTAATTTGAAGGGGGACAGCTAGTACCAGCTATCCTGACAAAAGTAGTCTTCGCCTGCACAAAGCTCTGGTGGTGACGCCGTCTTGGGCTCCACGATGACCTCCGTCTTGCAGTCCTTCTGGTCTTGGTCTTGTTGCACCGAAAGGGCAACCTTTGCCTAATGCCTCGGTACTCCGCGGTTGCGCTTGCCCCCTTTGCACCAAAGGGGAAAGGAGGACGCTGCGCGGGCTGGCGCCCGCCTGGCGCCCTTGGTCGTCATGGCTTGCGTCACGGGCACCTCGTGAGGTACCCCGCCTTGATCTCTCCGCCTCCTCGCGGGCCAGCCTGATGAGGCCGTGCTTGAGGAAGCTCCATGTTGTCCACCCCGCGAGGCTTGGCCCCTCGCGAGGGTCTTGAGTCTGTGTTGATGAAGATGGGCCGTGCTGCCCCCCCCCCCTTTTGAGCCACGCCACAGGCCGCAGGCAAGCAAGTCTGGGGACCCCCGTTCCCAGAACGCCGACAACGGCCGGTTCAATTGAGTTGACTGCCCGCCTCTAAAATTTCCGGTCTCGCTTGTCCAAGCTAGTGGTGAAGACATGGTACTGCCCACTACTCAACTGCTTTGGATTGCTCTGGTAACCTGACTGTTGCTGCTGTTGGTTGTTACCACCCTGGTTGTTCTGATTATTTTGATTATTATGTCCACCCGGATTACCATTAAATCATGAACCGGAATTTCCTCCACCGTAACCCGACCCGGATCCTGAACCACTGCCGGAGCCATGATCATACCGGAAAGCATTAGAATTCTTGAACTCCTGCATAGTGAAGCAATCCTTCCAAAGGTGGTTTGCTGGCGCCTCCTTCGTCCCATGTCTCGGACAGGGCTGGCTCAGTAGATAGTTTAGGCGGTCCGGGTTAGGGTTGGGTGCCCCACTGCGATTTGGCGGTTTACCCCTGCATCGCTGGCCCTTGTCCTGCGCGTTGGTATTAGCCACAAAGTCCATGTTACCATCCGCTTTACGCTTGCCTCCACCACCATTGCCTACCAAGTGATGCTGCTGCCCTTTGGAGTTGTCATTCCTCTTTCCCTTTCCTGCCTTGTCATCATCAGATTCGGGATCCTTGGTACTATCAGAATCAGCATACTTTACCAAAGCAGCCATGAGGGTCCCCATGTCAGTGCAATGACGCTTCATCCGTCCCAACTTCAGCTTCAGGGGCCCAAACCGGCAGTTGCCTTCTAGGGTTAATACTGCGGTGTCAGCGTTTATGCGGTCTGACGAATGCAACACTTGTGAAACCCGGCGTACCCAATGGGTCGTTGATTCTCCTTCCTCCTGGACACAGGCAGCTAAGTCCACTATCGACATAGGCTGCTTACATGTATCCTTGAAATTGCTGATAAACTGGGCTCGTAATTGGGCCCATGAACTGATAGAATTAGCCGGCAAGCTTTTTAACCAAGTACGGGCCGTTCCTTCAAGCATCATGGTGAAGTATTTCGCACATGCCGCGTCATCCACATCAAGCATCTCCATGGCCATCTCATAGCTCTCCACCCATGTCTCTGGAGGTTGATCCGCCGTGTAATTTGGTACTTTGCGCGGGCCTTTGAAATCCTTGGGCAGGCGCACATTGCGTAAAGCGGGGACAAGGCAAGGCACCCCCAAAGAACTAGAAGTAACACCAGGTTCGATCGAGATAGTTGGACGAACCGGCATAAGCTGCCAAGCCTGATACTGTGCGGCTAACTCGGCCTCCCTGCGCGCTCGGGCCCAGTCCACCACTTCCTAAGCGTTATCAGCACCACCCGCCGGGTAGTTGCCACGGGGTGCTCCACGTCATTCATTACTCGACACTTCCGGTTCATCCATATGCCTGCTATAGCTCCGGCTTGGACGGGGTGTTGAGTGGATCCGGTCACGGCTGTACGAGCATGCTTCCTGTTGGACCAAAGCTGTCCTCAGAAGCTCCTTGACCCGCCGCATCTCTACTGCCTGCGGCGAGTCACCTTCGATTGGAATGGCCTCCATCCGTGCAGCAGCGGCAACGAGATTGTCCATCGGGTTGGAGTAGTGACCCGGAGGTGTCGAAACAGCCTGAGGTATAACGGTATTTTGACGAGGCAGATCCGTCCGACGGGGCTGAACCGGCACGCCGGTCGCAGGGGCTTCCGCCCGATTTACCTCCATCGGATTACTGGTTCCTGCTCCTGGGGTGTTGAAAAGGTCTCTGGCCTCGAAAACCGAAGGCAAACGGGATCGGTACTTCCTCCTCATGACTTCAAGCGACGCGTTCTGGTCCAACATGAGCTTGTAGGCTTGTGCGTCTAAAGCGGCCCGCTCTACGGTCATCCTGGTATCCTCAGCTGCCAGGTCTGCCTTGGCCTGGGTGATCTGCTCCTTCACCTTTGCTATCTCCGCGTTGTGGGCGTCCTGATCCGCCGGCTTAGCTTCTGCCATGAGCACGGCCAATGTATCAAACAGATCTGATAGAAATTGAGCCGGCGGGCGTATAGAGCCTCCTGCCCCGGCAGCCGTCGCTGCTACTGAACCGAAGGTCATTGGCGCAGCGGTCGAAGAATGAAGTGCTGCTTGTGTGCCAGCCATGAATATTCCAACTCGGCTGGGTAGATCAGAGGGGTCCGGAATACTGTCGCCATCGGAACAACCCCCAATCCGGCCATCTTGTAGCTGATATAGAGATTCGGTTTCTCCGGTTGATGACTCATCGCCGGAGTAAATGACGGTCTCGCCGCCAGATCCCGATCCATGGTGGGCGCCAACTATCGTGATTTTGTCACGGCAGATGTCCTAGAGAAAGGACTTAGTCATGGAGCCATCGCGACGGGTTATCTTGAAGGGGTTAAAGCGGACACAGGGACGCAAGAGAGTTTATACTAGTTCGGCCCCTTCGATGAAGGTAAAAGCCTACGTCTAGTTGTGATGGAATTGATGGGGTTTCGATGACCAGGGAGCAAACAAGCTTCGCCTATGTCTCGAGTTGTTGTCTGTTGTCCCTGAACCGCCGCCGGGTCGTCCCCTTATATACATGAGTGACGCCCGTCGGTTCACAGAGTCCCAATACCGGCTCATAGATGTGTCCGGTTTGGTCTCTACTTATTCCTAACTTACAATGCAAGTTAAATACCAACGCCGGTTTACGGCTATAGGCCTTGAACTGACTATGGGCCTTGAGCCCTCATCTGCCTTCTTGGGCTTTAACATACTTAACTACTGACAAAGTTAACCCGGCCCAGATAGGCCGGTTTACGCCCAGTAGTGACATCCCCAACAGTGTGGGTGGGCGATCTCCCAACTGGAGGTGCAAAGAATGCGGTCGTTATGAACAAGAGTAGGGGCGTCGCGCTTGTTGGACCAAGTATATCGTCGGCCGTGCATATAGAGGTCACAAAGCTCCTCGTCGGCGATGAAGCACCTAAATCTGTTCATGGTGCGACGGTTGATGTTAGAGTTGTTCTTCTCTGACGCCGAGGTGATCATGTTGAAATCTCCACCAATGAGCCATGTGCCGATACGGGACTCGCGCACGTCATGTAACTTGGCAAGGAACTCAAGTTTGGCGTCATCATCTTGAGGCCCGTACACCCCGGTGAGCCACCAATGGCCCTCGCCGGCGAAGGAGGAGACCAAGGCCGTAACGTGATGCTCACCGATGAGGGGGTTGGAGAGGGAGATGGTAGAACTTTGCCAAGCTAGGAGGATGCCACCGCGTGTGCCATCCGCGGGGAGGAAGAAAAAGTCCTCAAAGGACGGACCTAGCGTGTCCACGACAATGGTGTCGGAGACGTGAGCGAGCTTTGTCTCTTGGAAACACACTATGGTAGGCACGGCAGCGGAGATCACGCTGTGGACGGCGGAGCGCTTAGCGCCAGAGTTAAGACCACAGACATTCCAAAAAATTGTTTTGAGGTTACAGTCCATAGGAAAAGGGGGGCACGTTATAGACGGCGCAGAGGCAGCCACCTAGGCGACAATGAGCTGCCCCAGGGGAGGGGGCAGCAAGCTGGGCAGTTGCCACCCGAAGAAGTCGGCGAAAGCTTGTAGCACGTCTAACGCCAGTGGCTGCTCGAAGAGGAGGGCGTATTTGCCAAGCACCTCGTCGGAGATTGGCGCATCGTCACAAGAGATGAGATCGAGACGACGAAGCAACACCCGCTTGGCTTTCATCTCGGAGTTTAGCCCTTGGTCCGCGCGCACGATCCGGAAACTGCGATGAGGGGTGAAGTTGGACGGCAGCTCCTTTCTACGTCGCCGAGGCTTAGGCGCCGGGAGCAGAGCAGACGCCCTGGTGGAGATGGCATTGATGAAAGAGGAAAGATCCACGTCGGGCGCAGAAACATCTGTAGTTTGCATGGGTTGCATGGGTGGCGGGGCCGACCTGTCATCGACCGGACCGGTGGGTGCAGCATGCAAGACCATGTCCAAGCAGGGTGGGACCGCCATAGGCTCGGGATCGGCGCGGTCCATGCAGACGGAGGGCGCGTTAGGAGAGGCCGCAACCAAGTGTGGTGGGGCCTCGGTCGGCTCGGGATCTGGGCTGCATGTGGACAAGGGGTGGGGAGGCGTGGGATTGGCCGCAGACGAATCTCCCACGTCGGCCGCATCAGCAACAGGCGGTAGGGGCCGGATGGGCCCCTCAATGTCGCCCAGCAGCAGGCGCGGCATAGGCCCATCATCACGGGGAGGGGCGTTGTCGACTCCTGATTGGCTGATTGGGATCGCCAGGGAAGTCCCAGCGGGGCTTGGGGAGGAAGGCGCGGCGCCGGTTGGTCGGTTTGAAATGCACGCATCCCGGGACACCTGGGACCCTGAGGTTTGCACAAGGTCGGATGGGCTGGTCTCCAGCGCGGGGGATGGCGCGTCTGGCGCGTCACGTGGCCCGACAATGGTCAGCAAGGGGGTGTCGCCCAATCAGAGCCGCGCGGAGACCCAGTCAGCGAAGGGAAGAGCATCAGGGTGGGGCCCCAAGATTCCCTCCCAACCACGGCACGGAGGGGGCACGTGCACATGGCGACGACCGCGCCGGCGGCCGCCCCGACTAGGGTGCCGCCGAGAGCCGCCGGAGCGGGCAGGGTGGAACTGGTGATGCTGCG
>NC_041382.1:172839153-172863342 GCF_002162155.2 Triticum dicoccoides | reverse complement strand
CGGCGATAACCGACGCAGGATGCCACATGGATTCGAATGGGGAAGCACGCGAGCCCAAGCGCGAGGCGCTCGGCGCGGTCCGGGTCGGCGTCAAGCTCCACAGCATCGTCGCCCGGCAGGAGGAGCGCGGAATCGCGTCTGGGTTGATGGTCCATGCACTCAAACGAAAAACGTACATGTCGGCGAGGTTGCGTGTCTCGGGGGCGAGGTGCTCGACCTTGCAGAAGGGGGCAAGCAAGGTCTCGGTGGCCGCCCGGTGCCAAGCATGAGCAAGGATGCCGTAGAGCTCGAGGGACACGAGGAAGAGTGCCTTAACGGGCTCGGAGCCGGCCTCGCGGCCCCATGGATGAAAGATCAGCCTGAACCGGGAGGTGGGAACGCAGCTCTGGGCGACGTGGGTGCGGGACTCTGTGCTGGAGAAGCGGAGGAGGAAATCTTCTGGAGCATGCTTGTGAATGGTGAACTCCGCAGCAGCAAGGTCACACTGGGAGCAAATGGCGTCGGCAACCTCCTCCCGCGACACGCCCATGCGGCAGCCCGTGACGATGACGAGCAGCGCGTGCTCTAGCGCACGCTCTGCCTCGATGATCTCCTGGGAGCGCGGTGGGTAGCACACAGCGGCCGCAGGGCGAAATGCTGGGTGCCCAGAGAGCGGTGTGGCGACGGAAGAGGCGACCGAGGTCGGCGAGGAAGGCCGCGAGGAAGACGCAGGGGCAGAGGTGGCCGGAGACGGCAGGGCGGCCCGAGACGAGGCCGCCGCAGTCCACCCGGAGGACTCGGGGGATGCTTGTCCCGGGGGCGATCCGGCGCCCAGGGCAGACCCGAAGAGCACGGGTGCACCTGCCCCAAAAGCCCCCAACGCGGGCGTGAGCAAGCCCGAGGAGGTGCGCGTGGCGGCCAAGGATCCTGAGGACGAGGGGTGGCCATCCGCGGCGACCGGAGTGGGAACGCGGCGCCGAAGCAGAGGGGAGGAACCATCGGAGGACAACGCGATGGCCCAGGGGAGGAAGCAAGACTTGGCCTTGTGGGCAAAGAAGTGACAACGATGGCAACGAATATCCTTCCTGCAGTCGAAGAGGGGGTGACCGGAGCCCAAGCACCATGGACAGTCACCCTCGCGGAGCCAAGACGGCCTGGGGCAGGGCCGCACGTCCAGGCCACGCCGGCGGCTGTCCAGCGTACGCAGACGGGGCCGCTTGCGGCTTACCACCACCTGCCAAGACACGCACGCATCCACCTCCTCCAAGGGCCTCTGGCAGATCTCAGAGCGGGGAGGCGGGCGCGGGGCAGGCAGCGGAGCTGGGCCCGTCGGCGACGGCGTAGGGGAAGGAGAACAGGAGGGAGCGGGCGCCCGGGGTGGCGATGGCGGGCGGTAGAGGATCAGGTGGTAGGTGGGCGGCGACCCGGCGGAGGAAGGGCTCGACTCTAGCCATCTTTCCTCGCGGGAGCGCCCGACGGCGGCGGAGGGCGGGGGGGACGAGGCCATGGGCGGTGCGGCCGGGGCGACCGACGCCGAGGAAGGTGGACGCCGGGGCCGGAGTGGCCGCCGGCGTGAGGGAGCAGGTGGGAGGGAGGGAGCAGGTGGGAAAACGAGAGAGAAAACGAACAGGTGGGAAAAACAGGAGTGTACCTTCGCCCACAATCATCCTTTCTGTACACACCTTTTGAGAGAGACTCACATGATTGGGAATTTATTAGAATACTCTATGTGCTTCACTTATATCTTTTGAGCTATATAGTTTTTGCTCTAGTGCTTCACTTATATCTTTTAGAGCACGGCTGTGGTTTTATTTTATAGAAATAATTGTTCTCTCATTCTTCACTTATATTATTTTGAGAGTCCTTTAGAACAACATGGCAATAATAAAAACTTTCATACAAGTGCATTGAATACTATGAGAAGTTTGATACTTGATAATTGTTTTGAGATATGGAGATGGTGATATTAGAGTCATGCTAGTTGAGTAATTGTGAATTTGAGAAATACTTGTGTTAAAGTTTGTGATTCCCATAGCATGCACGTATGGTGAACCGTTACGTGATGAAGTCGGAGCATGATTTATTTATTGATTGTCTTCCTTATGAGTGGCGGTCGGGGACGAGCGATGGTCCTTTCCTACCAATATATCCCCCTAGGAGCATGCGCGTAATACTTTGCTTTGATAACTTGTATATTTTGCAATAAGTATGTGAGTTCTTTATGACTAATGTTGAGTCCATGGATTATACACACTCTCACCCTTCCACCATTGCTAGCCTCTCTAGTATTGCACAACTTTCGCCAGTACCATAAACCCACCATATACCTTTCTCAAAACAGCCACCATACCTACCTATTATGGCATTTCCATAGCCATTCCGAGATATATTGCCATGCAACTTTCCATTGTTCCATTATTATGACAAGCTTCATCATTGTCATATTGCTTGCATGATCATGTAGTTGACATCGTATTTGTGGCAAAGCCACCATTCATAATTTTCATACATGTCACTCATGCATCATTGCACATCCCGGTACACCGTCGGAGGCATTCACATAGAGTCATATCTTGTTCTAAGTATCGAGTTGTAATTTTTGAGTTGTAAGTAAATAAAGTGTGATGATCATCATTATTAGAGCATTGTCCCAGTGAGGAAAGGATGATGGAGACTATGATTCCCCCACAAGTCGGGATGAGACTCTGGACGAAAAAAAGGGAAAAAGAAAAGAGGCCAAAAAAGGCCCAAAGAAAAAAATGAGAGAAAAAGAGAGAAGGGACAATGCTTCTATCCTTTTTCCACACTTGTGCTTCAAAGTAGCACCATGATCTTCATGATAGAGAGTCTCCTATGATATCACTTTCATATAATAGTGGGAATTTTTCATTAAAGAACTTGGCTTGTATATTCCAATGATGGGCTTCCTCAAATTGCCCTAGGTCTTCATGAGGAAGCAAGTTGAATGCACACCCACTTAGTTTCTTTTGTTGAGCTTTCATACACTTATAGATCTAGTGCATTTGTTGCATGGCAATCCCTACTCACTTACATTGATATCTATTAATGGGCATCTCCATAGCCCATTGATACGCCTAGTTGATGTGAGACTATCTTCTCCTTTTTGTCTTCTCCACAAACACCATTCTTTTCCACCATATAGTGCTATATCCATGGCTCACGCTCATGTATTGCGTGAAGATTGAAAAAGTTTGAGAACATCAAAAGTATGAAACAATTGCTTGGCATGTCATCGGGGTTGTGCATGATTTAAATATTTTGTGTGGTGAAGATAGAGCATAGCCAGACTATGATTTTGTAGGGATAACTTTCTTTGGCCATGTTATTTTGAGAAGACATGATTGCTTAGTTGGTATGCTTGAAGTATCAGTACAAGAAATATGTCAACTTATGACCTTCTGTCAGTGACCCTCGAAGAATTGGTCATAAATTTATGACCATTTTAGACCAATTGGTCAAAAGCTCTTCAGGGGGCTCCAAACCCTAAACCATTGCGACCATTTTGGTCAGAAAGGTCGTAATTTCCTTACACGAAATGGTCACAAAGCAAACAGTGCTAGTCCGCTGCCTTATTTCTAGTTGTTAATGACCAATATAGATGGTCATAGCCTTGTAGATTGTGGTGGGTTGTGATGACTAGGCGCCATCTCATCAGTTTTGCCTATGTGTCATGTCCATGTGGCAGTTTTTGCCCTAGGTTGTGAAGCAACCTATATTTCTATCATTCCCAAAATTCCCAAAAAAATCTCATAAATTCTTTGGGGCATATCTTCATCAAATATGTAAAAATCCTTCCTTGCCTAGTTCAAAACTAATTCAACAATATTCATTTTCCTATTCTGTTCACAACAACACTTTATGAAGGAAGTGCTATTTATATATTCTTGATTGACCTCGGAATTTTTGGGCACTCTTTCCAATCCAAATCATTACCGCATGACAAAATTCAGCTCCATTTGCCTAGCAAATCTTCCTTGGCGAATTTTCAAAGTTTTTGTCCACCTAGAAGCATTGTGAAGGAAGTACCTTTTTTATATCTGTAAATGACATGAAATGTATACAGTTCCTTCATATGCGCAAATTATCACCCTCCTCCAAATTGCAGCTTAGTCAAATCATCTATGTGAGCCCAGGTTCAATTTATATTTTATGGCCAAATTGGCACGTTGCAAAGCAAGTGTTATATAGACCCCTCCTATTACCCTCAAACTTTTCGTGCACTCTTCCATACCCAAATCATTGCCACATGGTAATATTCAGCTCAATTTTCCTAGTAAATCTTTCTCGGGAAATTTCCAAAGTTTCTACCTCGAGAGAAGCTTTGTGAAGTAAGTACTAGCTAGGCTTACCCAAATGATCTGAAAATTGACCAGCGCATGACCATACCAAAGTAACTTACCTACACCAATTTTGAGCTCATTTCATTCATCCAATCTCTCTCACTAGTTTTCCCAAGTTTCTATCCATAGAAGAGCATTGTGAAGGAACTACTACTTTGGCATGTCCAAATGGTATCAATTTTCTACAATGCTTTCCTATGCCCAAATAACCATCCTCCACAAAATTTCAGCTCACTCCATTCATTATTTTGAGCCCAGCTTCAACATTCATATTTTTGTCCAGCGTGGTACTTTGCAAAGCAAGTACCACCTAGGATCCTCCTTTTGAGCTAAAAATTTGTGAAGACATTCTCCTTAGTAGATGATCATCCTCAGCCAAAACTCACGCCCATTGGCCATGTGCATTTCCCGTACCGCAAATCAAACACTTGGCTGCTAATTCATGTTTGAGCATCGATCGGTCTCCTCGTGAGAATCTTATGTTGTAATTTTCTTCCTAGAACCAACCTGGGGAGTGCCCAACCCACTAGACATGCCTAGGCCGCCCAGAACACATGGCAACATTACGGTCACGCGGTGACCACGCGACGGGCATGCGAGTTTACGCGCTCTAGAGTTGGGCCCTCGGCCACCGCCCAAACCTGGACGTATCGCCACCAAACCATGTATTTATGATTAAATAGGTCCTTATGTAACTAGAAATGATTTTTGGAAAAAATAAATAGCAAACTATGAGGCAGCTGCAGTTCAAATTTGACCCGCTTCCAACTGAATCGGCGGAAATTTGTCTTTTTCCCGAGAGGTGGATCAAAAATTTTTACACCCAACCATTTTGTCAATTGTGCATTAAATATGGCCTAGTATTTTATAAAAATAATTTGGTCCAATATTGCAACAATTATTTGGTAGTTCCTTCACAAAAAAACCTCCTTTCGGGCACTCGAGAAATGGAAAATGGTTTTTTCGTCCAACGAAAATGAAAACTTCCTTAGGCAACATTGTTTGCCATTCCAATATGCACCCTTATGCACAATATGAGATCATTTGAACAAACTATGCCATGAATGTGGCCATAAGATTGATCATTTGGCTTGAAAACCATTGATCTCCACACGTGATAGCTCGTTTCTGAGAACACTTTTTTAAAATAATTGCCATATTACAAGTTTGTTATTTTTCCTGGGAACTTGGCCACAAATAATGACACAATGTGAAGGTTTCCCAATTTTTTGATTTTTTTTTAATTTTTTATGCAAGTTTCAAAATGCGGTCAAAACAGCGAGAATGACCGTTCCTAGCTAGTGGTTGAATCTTGGGATTTTTTTATGTTTCTCTGATTAAATAGGTACTTATGTAACTAGAAATGATTTTTGGAAAAAATAAATAGCAAACTATGAGGCAGCTGCAATTCAAATTTGACCCGCTTCCAACTGAATCGACGGAAATTTGTCTTTTTCACGAGAGGAGGATCAAAACTTTTTACACCCAACCATTTTGTCAATTGTGCATTAAATATGTCCTAATATTTTATAAAAATTATTTGGTCCAATTTTGCAACAAATATATGGTAGGTCCTTCACAAAAAAACCTCATTTCGGGCACTCGGAAAATGGAAAATGTATTTTCCGTGCAAAGAAAATGAAAACTCCCTTAGGCAACATTGTTTGGAATTCCAAGATGCACGATTGTGCACAATATGAGATCATTTGAACAAACTATGCCATGAATGTGACCATGAGATTGAGCGTTTGGGTTGAAATCCATGAATCTTCACACATGATAGCTCATTTATGAGAACACTTTTCTAAAATAATTACCGTATTACAAGTTTATTATTTTTCCTGGTAACTTGGTCACATATAATGACGCAATGCGAAGGTTTTCCAATTTTTTGATTTTTTTGAATTTTTTATGCCCGTTTCAAAATTCAGTCAAACGGCAGGCTTGACCGTTCCTAGCTAGTGGTTGAATCTTGAATTTTTTTGATGTTTCTCTGATTAAATATATGCTTATGTACCTAGAAATGATTTTTGGAAAAAAATAAAGAGCAAACTACGAGGCAGCTACAGTTCAAATTTGACCCGCTTCCAACTGAATCGACGGCAATTTGTCTTTTTCACCAGAGGTAGATCAAAACTTTTTTCACCCAACCATTTTGTCAATTGTGCATTATATATGGCCTAGTATTTTATAAAAATGATTTGGTCCAATTTTGCAACGATGATTTGGTAGTTCCTTCACAAAAAACCCTCCTTTTGGGCACTCAGAAAATGAAAAATGAATTTTCCGTGCAAATAAAATGAAAACTTCCTTAGGCAACATTGTTTGGAATTCCAAGATGCACCCTCGTGCACAATATGAGATCATTTGAACAAACTATGCCATGCATGTGGCCATAAGATTGATCATTTGGCTTGAAAGCCATGAATCTTCACGCATGATAGCTCATTTCTGAGAACACTTTTTTAAAATAATTACTATATTACAATTTTATTATTTTTCCTGAGAACTTGGTCACATATAATGACACAATGCGAAGGTTTTCCAATTTTTTGATTTTTTTTGAATTTTTTATGCCCTTTTCAAAATGCGGTCAAAACGGCGGGCTTGACCGTTCCTAGCTAGTGGTTCAATCTTGGAATTTTTTTGGTGTTTCTATGATTAAATAGATACTTATGTACCTAGAAATGATTTTTGGAAAAAATAAAGAGCAAACTATGAGGGAGCTACAGTTCAAATTTGACCCGTTTCCATTTGAATCGACGACAATTTGTCTTTTTCACCAGAGGTAGATCAAAACTTTTTTCACCCAACCATTTTTTCAATTGTGCATTATATATGGCCTAGTATTTTATAAAAATGATTTGGTCCAATTTTGCAACAATTATTTGGTAAGTCCTTCACAAAAAACCCTCCTTTTGGGCACTCAGAGAATGAAAAATGAATTTTCCGTGCAAAGAAAATGAAAACTTCCTTAGGCAACATTGTTTGGAATTCCAAGATGCACCCTCGTGCGCAATATGAGATCATTTGAACAAACTATGCCATGAATGTGGCCATAAGATTGATCATTTGGCTTGAAAGCCATGAATCTTCACGCATGATAGCTCATTTCTGAGAACACTTTTTTAAAATAATTACCATATTACAAGTTTATTATTTTTCCTGAAAACTTGGTCACATATAATGACACCATGCGAAGGTTTTCCAATTTTTTGATTTTTTTGAATTTTTTATGCCCGTTTCAAAATGCGGTCAAAACGGCGGACTTGACCGTTCCTAGCTAGTGGTTGAATCTTGGAATTTTTTTGGTGTTTCTATGATTAAATAGATACTTATTTACCTAGAAATGATTTTTGGAAAAAATAAAGAGCAAACTATGAGGCAGCTACAGTTCAAATTTGACCCGTTTCCAACTGAATCGACGACAATTTGTGTTTTTCACCAGAGGTGGATCAAAACTTTTTTCACCCAACCATTTTGTCAATTGTGCATTATATATGTCCTAGTATTTTATAAAATTGATTTGGTCCAATTTTTAAACAATTATTTGGTAGGTCCTTCACAAAAAAACCTCATTTGGGGCACTCGAAAAATGGAAAATGATTTTTTGTGCAAAGAATATAAAAAATCCCTTTGTTGATACTGTTTACTATTCCAAGATGTAAACTTTTGTAGAGTATAAAGAACTCATTTTGAACAAATATAAAGAATATAAAGAATATCATGTGAACAAATATTTGGTAGGTCTTTTACAAAAAAGAACTCATTTTGAGCACTAAAAAATGGAAAATGATATTTTCGTGACCTATTTAAAAGGTCATAAAGTCTTCAAATTGTTTGTTGCGTTCTGATTGGTCTATAGGCATATCACGTGGATCATGCATCCGACACCGTCGGATGCTCCGGGATCCAACGGCAGACCTCATCCCCTCACCCTCTCACCCACGTAGCCCTCTCACCCCCCTCACCCACGCAGCCCCCACTCCCCACCGTTCCAACCCTAGCCCCCACGCCCCCACTCTCCCGTACCCGCACCTGCTCGCCAAACCCTAGCCGCCGCCGCCGCCCCCGCACCATGGTCGTCGATGGCGAGGAGCCCGAATCCCCATGCCTCCCAAGCGCCCGAAACTCTAGCCCGCGGCGCAGCCATGGCAACCGAGCTCTGGATCCCATCAACTCCCCCATCGCACCCCTCCTCTCCTCGCAGCTGTCGCCACCTCCTCCCTCGATCCAGTCCTCTCCCCAGCCTCCTTTCCCTGATCTAGTTCTCTCCTCGCCGCTCCCACCCACCGCCGACCTCGCAGCCATCCTCACCACCGCCGCCGACCTCGTCCCTCCCTTCCCTCACCATCTTTCCCTACCCTATGCCCTAGATCGAGTCGAGAAGCTCGGCCGACGCGCTAGGGTTCCGTTTGGTCAGCTTCACGCCGGCTCTCCGGTTGGCCGCCCGCTCGACGATGGATCTCCCGCCGCTCTCCCACTAGGCGCTCTTCGCGGCCCTCCGGTCCGCGGACGCCGAGGCCGTACGCCGCCTCCTGGCCGGCGCCCAGGAGTCTGCGCTCTATGTCCCGGCGGACGCCGAGGCCGTGCGCCTCCTCCTCCCACTCTACGACCTCGAGGCCGCCAAGCTCCGCTCCCGCCTCGACCTCGATGCCTTCCACGTCGCCGCCAAGCAAGGGCACACCAGTGAGCCCCTCTTCTCGCTTGATTAGTAGCTTCCGCTGGGTTTTTTAGAACGATCCAAGTCCAGTGTGTTGCAGCAAGTTTAACCGATTCTCATTGGGCTCAATTGCAGGGTTTGATGCTCCGAGGAACAGCATGGAGTTCGCCATGGAGGCGCCCCACAGCTACGGCGTCTTCCAAGAGGACGTCCCGGTGAGTAGTACAATCCCCTTCCCTGTTCTTTCTCTCTATCCGTCAGACTAATTCACTGCATCATTTTCTTCCCTGGCCCGTGTATGCATGCGTCTGGTAAATTATTTTGTTTCCAGAAAAAGGACCTGGAATTCCTTTTTTCTCCTTTCATTCCAGTCATATACTACTGTCCAATTTTCAGTTAGGTGGGTAGATCTTTCTTGACAGATGATATGCATTGTCCATCCGTCCTTGGCAGCTCTGTTGCTAGGTGTACTTGTACCTGACTGTTGTTGCCTGAGAAGACAGCACGAAACACCTATTAATAATGCTGTCAAACAAACAGTAGACCACCATCTACTGCTGCTGGGCACAATCACGTTGCCCCTTAATTACCTGGCCATTCTCTGCATCATTGCTTACCATCCTTTGCCTACCAATAAGTAGGAGGCCATGTTGAGTTGATGGCATTGTTCTTCAAACTAGATTAGCACTGCTGCTTTCCTCCGCCCCTCTTCTCCCTCGACGGTGTTCTCATCCGCCACAGTAGCTTACTGACACGGTCATTGGTTCTGTCTTTGTTTTGTTGGCAGCAGGGGAAGAAGGAGGAGGAGGAGTTCAGCGCGGGGCCCCTCTCCATTCTCATGCTCAGCGTCAAGAACAACGCCCTGGTTGGTTTGGTTTGGTTTGGTCGACTTCTTGCCTCTGTTGATTGAGATCTCAGCTTAGCGAGGGCATATTTTCTGTTGTAGTAGTCGACATGCTTAGCGAGCTCAGCTCACCCCGCTCGTCGTCGACCTGCCCGACGGTGGCTATGGCGGGACCCTCGAGATCGTCATCTTCCTGACCGGGACCCTTGGTTAGTGAAATCATTTGTTTTCCATGACATTCAGACTTTGCTATAGTTTACTGAAACTATTGTGGTCTGAAGAACAGTTTACTGAAATTGTTCCAAGTCTGAAAAACAGTTGTCTGAATCTGTTGAAATCTGAAAGTGTGAGTGTGAGGTGTCTGAAACTGTTCTAATCTTATAGATAACCTGTGAACAAATTTACTTGTGTTGAATAACCTGTGAACAAATTTAGGACTTTGGAGTTGTCTAAAACTGTTGTAGTCTTGTAGAAAAGTAAAAGTAGTTGGATGGAAATAGATTTCTCAGTCTATGTAATAGATGGTCTGAAGCTAGTTGCAAATTTCTTTCCTTGATTCAGATAATTTAGTAAGTCCATTTCATAACATCTGCTGCTAGTAGAAATTATGGAAGCTAAAAAGCCAAATCAAGTTCAGTCATCTCATTTCACCTTTGGAAAGAAGATACTAATTTTCTAAACTGTGAATTTGATGTTAACATCTTATATGTGCGTCTTATATGTCCATTTCATAACATGGTGCGTCTTATATGTGTGTTTGATGTTAACGTCGCTTGTGGTTTTGCAGGGTTCTGAGGCTGAAGCCTGGGCACCATCAGGGTATGTTGTTTCCCTGTCCTGTTTCTTCAATGCTCAATAGTTGCTTGTGCGACTGCTACTAGTCTTTTATGTAATGCTAAACTAAAATGGGTCTAGTTATACTAATCATTCCATGAAAGTTCAGTCTGATTTGCTGGTACTCTAATAGAATCATTGTTTGCTCATGCTCAGAATCATTGTTTGCTCATGCTCAGAATCATTGTTTTACATATGTTACTTGTGATGTTCTGCTGGTTGAGATGTGCATGATCTGGGTGATGAAGAAAATTGTTCGGATTCCCACTGATTTTCATGATTATTACAACCAGATACTTCTGACGGATCATGCCATCTCTTGGACTATATATGTACTCCCTCCGTAAACTAATATAAGAGTGTTTAGAATACTAAACTAGTGATCTAAACACTCTTGTATTAGTTTAGAGAGGGAGTACTCCTTTATTATTGAGCAAATACTTTCCTTTGATTTTTTGCAAACCTCTTAGCAGTAATTTTCGTATCCTCTTTTTGTGTTCTGCTGGCTGATGAGATGTGCATTACCTGGGTGATGAAGAAAATCGACGGGTCACGCCATCTCCTGAAGTACATTTGCACATTTTTACTGCTTTAGACTGACTGTACATGCATTCCTTCATTGGTTATGAACCTTATTGCTCATTGTGTTCTGTTGGGTTGAACTGCATGATTCCGGGTGATGAAGAAAATCGTTCGGATTCCCACTGATATTTCATGATTAGTGTAACCAGCTACTTCTGATCCATAGCTTGTACTGCAACTAATGTGTCATGCGTTTTGTGGCAGCAACAGCAGCTAGCAGGAGCAATTCTATTGCTGGTTTGCATTGAAGATATTGTATTCTGTTGCTATATCATTGTTTAATAAAACCACATCATGATGCTCACATGAGATATCCACATGTTTCTGTGCTGTTTTGCTACAAGCTGTGTGTTGATTTGATAACAGGAGTTTCCTTGTCCTGGTCCTATACTGCATTTTGACTCCTATGTTTCTGTGCGCGTGTGTTTAATTGATGTTGTTTCAACTTTGAACTGCTTCTGCATATACTGCAATTGAGATTTAAATTTGTGGTTGTTCCTCTTTTACAGATGCTCAAGTGTGAAGCCGTGAAGTATGAAGCAAGTGTGAAGCCGTGAAGTGTGAAGCCGTCAAGTTCTACTTAGTGAAGAGTAGCATATTGTAGCATATATGTGTTGTAAAGATTGTAATAGATTTATTTAGTGGTATATTTGATGATTCTTTTTTATTATTTATATGATCTGAAAACTTGTGAAATGGAAACTTGACCAATGGGTCCACTTATGAAAATAATCTGTCAATTTTGTACATTTTTGACATGTGGGACCAATTTGAGAGATGATCATGACAAGTGGGACCCATCTGACTAGTGGGACCAGCTTGAATATATAATGGCTGAAAATAGAAAAGCAATAAATAATAAAAGGACACGGGCCAACAATAAAAAAGGCTACAACGTTGGGCCTGGCCCATGTAGTTGACCAAAATTAATCAAGAAAAAAATATAAAAAAGGCCAAATTGTTGGGCTAGGCCCATGTAGAAAACTGAATTGGACCGGGCTGAATCTTGTGCCACATCAGCTTGCCATGCTAGATGCCTACGTGGCCTGGAGAGGTTGCTAGTGACCAAAACGCCACAGTGGAGATATTTTGGTCATAAACGTTTGCGACCATTCCAGAAGAAAGGTCGCTATAGTCAGTTTACGACGCCCACCTTTTGACATTATGTTTTTGGTCACAAAAAGGTCATTAATGGAAATTTGTGACCATTCAGTGACCAATAGTGGTGGTCATAAGTTGACATATTTCTTGTAGTGTATTATTATTTTTATGTCAATATTAAACTTTTGTCTTGAATCTTATGGATCTGAACATTCATGCCACAATAAAGAAAAATTACATTGAGAAATATGTTAGAAAGCATTCCACATCAAAAATTCTTCTTTTATCATTTACCTACTCGAGGACGAGCAAGAATTAAGCTTGGGGATGCTTGATACGTCTCCAATGTATTTATAATTTTTTATTGCTCCATGCTATTATATTATCTATTTTGGATCTTAATGGGCTTTATTTTACACTTATATCTCATTTTTGGGACTAACCTACTAATCGGAGGCCCAGCCTAAATTGCTTTTTTTTGCCTATTTTAGGGTTTCGAAGAAAAGGAATATCAAAAGGAGTCCAAATTGGATGAAACCTTCGAGAACGTGATTTTCTCAACAAACGTGATCCTAGAGACTTGGAGTGGGTGTCAAGAAACAACGGAGGAGGCCACGAGGCAGGGGGCGCGCCTACCCCCCTGGGCGCGCCCTCCACCCTCGTCGGCCCCCCGTTGCTCCACCGACGTACTGCTTCCTCCTATATAAGTCCACGTACCCCCCAAACATCCAGGAGCACCACAAAAACCTAATTCCACCACCGAAACCTTCTGTAACCGAGAGATCCCATCTTGGGGCCTTTTGCGGAGCTCCACCGGAGGGGGCATTGATCACGGAGGGCCTCTACATCAACTCCATGGCCTCTCCGGTGATGTGTGAGTAGTTTACTTCATACCTACGGGTCCATAGTTATTAGCTAGAATGATTCTTCTCTCTCTTTGGATCTCAAAACAAAGTTCTCCTCGATCTTCTTGGAGATCTATTAGATGTAATCTTCTGTTGAGGTGTGTTTGTCGAGATCCAATGAATTGTGGGTTTATGATCCAGATTATCTATGGACAATATTTGATTCTCCTCAGAATTCTTTTATTTACGATTGGTTTATCTTTGCAAGTCTCTTCTAATTATCAGTTTGGTTTGGCCTGCTAGATTGATCTTTCTTGCAATGGGAGATGTGCTTAGCTTTGGGTTCAATCTTGCGGTGTTCGATCCCAGTGACAGAAAGGGAACCGACACGTATTGTATTGTTGCCATCGAGGATAAAAAGATGGGGTTTATATCATATTGCATGAGTTTATCCCTCTACATCATGTCATCTTCCTTAAAGCATTACTCTGTTCTTAAGAACTTAATACTCTAGATGCATGTTGGATAGCGGTCGATGTGTGGAGTAATAGTAGCAGATGCAGAATCGTTTCGGTCTACTTGTCTCGGACGTGATGCCTATATACATGATCATACCTAGATATTCTCATAACTATGCTCAATTCTAACAATTGCTCGACAATAATTCGTTTACCCACCGTAATACTTATGCTCTTGAGAGAAGCCACTAGTGAAACCTATGGCCCCCGGGTCTATCTTCCATCATATTAATCTTCCAGTACTTAGTTATTTCCTTTGCCGCTTATTTTATTTTTCATCTTTATCATAAAAATACCAAAAATATTATCTTATCATATCTATCAGATCTCACTCTCGTAAGTGACCATGAAGGGATTGACAACCCCTTTATCGCATTGGTTGTGAGGTTCTTATTTGTTTGTGTTGGTGCGTGGGACTCGAGCATGATCTCCTACTAGATTGATACCTTGGTTCTCAAAAACTGAGGGAAATACTTACGCTACTTTACTGCATCACCCTTTCCTCTTCAAGGGAAAACCAACACAGTGCTCAAGAGGTAGCACCAGGGTGCAAGAAAGTAAATACGTCCACGTATGTATATACGGGCGGGGTCTCGAATGCCTACTCACGCATACGTACGGTCAGGGCTCATGTACATGGAGAGGCAGCGATGGTGTCGTGTTCATCGGCAACCAACCGGCTGGGTCGGAACGGAGAAACTGCATCATCATGTTCATCGGGAGGCAAAAAAACGCTTCGTGTTCATCGGGAGCCAACTGGCTTGGACGGAACAGTCGATCAAAACGAGGCATGGCGTACCGTAAAACGGAGGAAACGGCCTTGTGTTCGACCGGCCATGATAAAACAGGATCATGTTCATCGGGAGGGGTCTGGCATACCGCAAAATGGAGGAAACTGACTTCTCTTGGACCTTCTACGGTCGAAACGGGGTCCTGTTGATCGGGAGTGGTGTGGCGTACTGCAAAAAGGAGGAAAAAGACTTGTGTTGGAGCGCTACGGTCGAAACGGGGGTCCTGTTCATCGGGAGGGGTGTGGCATACCGCAAAATGGGACTCCACAGGCTACTGTTCATCTCCACCGTCGACCTCCTCCAGCCTCCATGGGCTACTGTTCATCCACCGTTGACCTCCTCGAGCCTCCACCTGGGACTGTTCATCCACGGGCTCCTGTTCATCCAGCTTCCACCGCTCCTCCACCGGCTACTGTTCAACCAGCCCTATCCACGGGGTCCTGTTAAATCACACCCCCACGGGCTACTGTTCATCCAGCCCTCCACTGGCTACTATTCAACCAGCCCTCCACGGGGTCGTCCTGTTCATCCAGCCCTCCACGGGGTCATGTTCATCCACCCCCAACTGGCTCGATCGATCGGGGTCCTGTTCATCCAGCGGCAACACCACGGGGTGCCGCTCATCCAACCCTCCAGCGGGAACTATTCATCCACCCCCTGATACATCTCCAATGTATCTATAATTTATGAAGTATTCATGCCAATATATTATCATTCTTGGATGTTTTACAATCATTTTATAGCAACTTTATATCATTTTTTTGGGACTAACCTACTGACCTAGTGCTAAGTGCCAGTTGCTGTTTTTTTCTTGTTTTTTACATTGTAGGAAATCAATATCAAACGAAGTCCAAACACCGTGAAACTTTACAGATATTTTGTTTGGACCAGAAGGAACCCATTGGGCCAGAGCTGCACCTAGGGGGTGCCACGAGGGGGCACAACCCACCAGGGCGCGCCAGGGCCCCCTGGCACGCCAGGGCCCCCTGGCACGCCAAGGTGGGTTGTGCCCACCTCGGTGGCCTCCTGTACCCCCTCTTTGCAATATAAATTCCCAAATATTCCGAAACCCCTTGGGGTTAACCTAGATCAGAAGTTCCACTGCCGCAGGGCTCCGTAGCCACCGAAAACCAATCTAGACCCGTTCTGGCACCCTGCCGGAGGGGGAATCATCTCCGGTGGCCATCTTCATCATCCCGGTGATCGCCACGAGGAGTAGTCCACCCTCGAGGTTGAGGGTTTGTACCAGTAGCTATGTGTTTAATATCTCTCTCTCTCTCGTGATCTATATCATGGGCTCTGTTAATATAGTCGGATCATATGATGTTTCTCCCCTCTATACTCTCGTTGTGATGAATTGAATCTTTACCCTTTGAAGTTTTGTCTTGTCGGATTGAATATTCAGAGATGAGAACACATGATATATGTCTTGCGGTATGAATACTTGAGGTGACAATTGGGGTATCTTATTGATTCACATGATATATGTTATGGCATTCAACTCGTTGATTCCCATGGTGATCTTGGGGTAATCTATGCATAGGGGTTGATGCACGTTTTTCTTCGACGGAAACTTCAGGGTCTCTTTGTAGTTCCTTGTGTGGATAGAGTATTATGAATATGAATATGCTTTGGTGTTATTCTAGTACAAACTCTAGGATAGATCGAATGGAAACAATATCTTTGTGTTATTTTAGTACGAAATCTTTAATGGATCGATCGGAAAGAATAGCTTTGAGGTGGCTTCGCACCCTACAAACAATTCCTACCTTTTGTTCTCTGCTAATAGGAACTCGGGAGTGATTCTTTGTTGTACTTTGAGGGATAATCATATGATCCAACTATGTTAGCATTGTTGAGAGATTGCACTAGTGAAAGTACGGACCCTAGGCCTTGTTTTTAAGCATTGAAACACCGTTTTTGTGCCCGTTTACTATTTGCTACCTTGCTGTTTTTTATTTATTCTTATTATCAAAATATAATTCAAACATCAATATTACACTTTTATCACCATCTCTTCGCCGAAGTAGTGCACCTATACAGTTTGCCATTGTATTGGGTGTGTTGGGGACACAAGAGATTTCTTGTATTTGGTTGCAGGATCGTTTGAGAGACACCATCTTCATCCTACACCTATCACGGACTGATAAACCTTAGATCATCCACTTGAGGGAAAATTACTACTGTCCTACAAAACTCTGCGCTTGGAGGCCCAACACGTGTCTACAAGAATAAAGTTGCATAGTAGACATCAAGCTCTTTTCTCACACCGTTGCCGGGGAGGTGAGTGCTTGAAGGTATATCTTTAGATCTTGCAATCGAATCTTTTAGTTTCTTGTTTATCACTAGTTTGGTTTATAAAAGAAAACTACAAAAAATGGAATTGAGGCTGCATCATATTATTGATCATCTTTATAATATCTTTCTTGAAAATGATGGTTCGGAAAATTGTGCTCAATTGTTAGAAGAAGAAGTCAATAAAATGTTTGGCACAAAATATTTGAATGATGAGCATGATTTCAATGTTGTTAGTATGAATTCTTTGAATATCCATGATGCTAACGATATGCAAAGCCATAAGCTTGGGGATGTTATATGTCATGCAGCTGCGTCTTCAGCCCGCCCAGGATGTAAAGCCCATTTTCTGTCATGATTTTTTGTCATAGAAGTAGGAGCCCACCACATCTATGATGATAACGGGTTTTGTCACAATTATCATCATAGAAGTGTCATAAGCATGATAGAAAAAAGTTCGTTTGGCCCAAAATGTCATGGATGTGTCTTTTCTTGCAGTGATTGCTTGCGATGTAGCTCCCCGTTTATTTTTAATATGTTCCTAGAGAAAAATAAATTGAAAGGCGATAGTAGCAATGATGCGGACTGGGTCCGTGATATGAGGATTATCCTCATTGCTGCACAGAAGAATTATGTCCTTGATGCACCGCTAGGTGACGGACCTATTGCAGGAGCAGATGCAGACGTTATGAACGTTTGGCAAGCTTGGTATGATGACTACTTGATAGTTTAGTGTGCCATGCTTTACGACTTAGAACTAGGACTTCAAAAACGATTTAAACGGCACGGAGCATATAATATGTTCCAAGAGCTGAAACTGGTATTTCAGACTCATGCCCGAGTCGAGAGGTATGAGACCTCTGACAAGTACTTTGCCTACAAGATGGAGGAGAATAGCTCAACCAGTGAGCATGTGCTTAGAATGTCTGAGTACTACAATCGCTTGAATCAAGTGGGAGTTAATCTTCCAGATAAGATAGTGATTGACAGAGTTCTCTAGTCACTATCACCAAGTTACTGGAACTTCGTGATGAACTATAATATGCAAGGGATGACGAAAACGACTCCCGAGTTCTACTCAATGCTAAAATCAGCGAAGGTAGAAATCAAGAAAGAGAATCAAGTGTTGATGGTTAACAAGACCACTAGTTTCAAGAAAAGGGGCAAAGGAAAAGAAAGGGGACTTCAAGAAAGAATGGCAAGCAAGTTGCCACTCTCGTGAAGAAACCCAAAGCTAGATAAGCCTGAAACTGAGTGTTTCTACTACAAAGGGAATGGTCACTGGAAGCGGAACTACCCCAAATACTTGGCGGATAAGAAGGATGGCAAATTGAACAAAGGTATATTTGATATACATGTTATTGATGTGTACTTTACTAGTGTTCATAGTAACCCTAGGGTATTTGACATCGGTTCAGTTGCTAAGATTAGTAACTTGAAACAGGAGTTGCAAAATGAACAGAGACTAATTAAGGGCGAGGTGACGATGTGTGTTGGAAGTGATTCCAAGGTTGTTAAGGTAACCATCACACACTCCCTCTACCTTCGAGATTAGTGTTGGACCACAATAAATGTTATTTTGTGTTTGCATTGAGCATGAATATGATTGGATCATGTTTATTGTGATATAGTTATTCATTTAAGTCAGAGAATAATTGTTGTTCTGTTTACATGAATAAAACCTTCTATGGTCATACGCCCAATGGTTTATTGAATCTCGATCGTAGTGATACACATATTCATAATATTGATGCCAAAAGATGCAAAGTTGATAATGATAGTGCAACATATTTGTGGCACTGCCGTTTAGGTCATTTTGGTGTAAAGCGCATGAAGAAACTCCATACGGATGGATTTTTGGAATCACTTGATTTTGAATCATTTGATACTTGCGAACCATGCCTCATAGGAAAGATGAGTAAAACTCCGTTCTCCGGAACAATGGATCGAGCCACTGACTTATTGGAAATAATACATACCGATGTATGCGGTCCGATGAGTGTTGATGCTCGCGGAGGGTATCATTATTTTCTGACCTTCACAGATGATTTGAGCATATATGGGTATATCTACTTGATGAAACACAAGTCTAAAACATTTGAAAAGTTCAAAGAATTTCAGAGTGAAGTGGAGAATCATCGTAACAAGAAAATAAAGTTTCTAGGATCTGATCGCGGAGGAGAATATTTGAGTAACAAGTTTGGCCTTCATTTAAAACAATGTGGAATAGTTTCACAACTCACACCACCTGGAACACCACGGCGTAATGGTGTGTCCGAATGTCGTAACCGTACTTTATTAGATATGTTGCGATCTATGATGTCTCTTACCGATTTACCACTATCATTTTGGGGTTATGCATTAGAGACAGTTGCATTCACTTTAAATAGGGCACCATCTAAATCAGTTGAGATGACACCGTATGAACTATGGTTTGGCAAGAAACCTAAGTTGTCGTTTCTTAAAGTTTGGGGTTGCAATGCTTAATTATGTGAAAAAGCTTCAGCCTGATAAGCTCGAGCCCAAATCGGAGAAGTGCGTCTTCATAGGATACCCAAAAGAAACTGTTGGGTACACCTTCTATCACAAATCCAAAGGCAAGATCTTTGTTGCTAAGAATGGATCCTTTCTAGAGAAGGAGTTTCTCTCGAAAGAAGTGAGTGGGAGGAAAGTAGAACTTGATGAGGTAATTGTACCTTCTCTTGAATTGGAAAGTAGCTCATCACAAAAAACCGTTCCCATGATGCCTACACCAACTAGAGAGGAAGCTAATGATAATGATCATGAAAATTCAGATCAAGTTACTATAGAACCTCGTAGGTCAACCAGAGTACGTTCCGCACTAGAGTGGTATGGTGGTCCTGTTCTGGAAGTCATGTTACTAGACCATGACGAACCTACGAACTATGAGGAAGCGATGATGAGCCCAGATTCCACAAAATGGCTTGAGAGGCCATGAAATCTGAGATATGATCCATGTATGAGAACAAAGTATGGACTTTGATTGACTTGCCCGATTGTCATTAGGCCATTGAGAATAAATGCATCTTCAAGAGGAAGATGGAAGATGATAGTAGTGTTACTATCTACAAAGCTCGAATTGTCGCAAAAGGTTTTCGACAAAGTTCAAGGTGTTGACTACGATGAGATTTTCTCACTCGTATCGATGCTTAAAGTATATTCGAATCATGTTAGCAATTGCCGCATTTTATGAAATCTAGCAAATGGATGGCAAAGTTGCATTCCTTAATGGATTTATTAAAGAACAGTTGTATATGATGCAACCAGAGGGTTTTCTGAATCCTAAAGGTACTAACAAAGTGTGCAAACTCCAGCGATCCATCTATGGACTGGTGCAAGCTTCTCAGAGTTGGAATATACGCTTTGATGAGTTGATCAAAGCATATAGTTTTATACAGACTTGCGGTGAAGCCTGTATTTACAAGAAAGTGAGTGGGATCACTACAACCTTTCTGATAAGTATATGTGAATGACATATTGTTAATCGGAAATGATGTAGAATTTTCTGGAAAGCATAAAGGAGTGTTTTAAAGAAGTTTTTCAAAAGACTTCGGCGAAGCTACTTACATATTGGGCATCAACATCTATAAATATAGATCAAGACGGTTGATAAGACTTTAGATGAGTACATACCTTGATAAGATTTTGAAGGAGTTCAAAATGGATCAGTCAAAGAAGGAGTTCTTGCCTGAGTTGTAAGGTATGAAGTTGAGTAAGACTCAAAACCCGACCACGACAGAAGATAGAGAGAGAATGAAAATCATTCCCTATGCCTCAGCCATAGGTTCTATAAAGTATGCCATGTTGTATACCAGACCTATTGTGTACCTTGATATGAGTTTGGCAAAGGGGTACAATAGTGATCCAGGAGTAGATCACTGGACATCGGTCAAAATTATCCTTAGAGGACTAAGGAAATATTTCTCGATTATGGAGGTGATAAAGTGTTCATCGTAAAGAGTTACATCGATGCAAGCTTTAACACCGATCTGGATGACTCTGAGTCTCAATCTGGATACATATTGAAAGTGGGAGCAATTATCTAGAGTAGCTCCATGCAGAGCATTGTAGACATAGAAATTTGCAAAATACATATGGATCTGAATGTGGTAGACCCGTTGACTAACTTCTCTCACAAGCAAAACATGATCACACCTTAGTACTCTTTGGGTGTTAATCACATGGAGATATGAACTAGATTATTGACTCTAGTAAACCCTTCGGGTGTTGGTCACATGGCGATGTGAACTATGGGTGTTAATCACATGGTGATGTGAACTATTGGTGTTAAATCACATGGCGATGTGAACTAGATTGTTGACTCTAGTGCAAGTGGGGGACTGAAGGAAATATGCCCTAGAGGCAATAATAAAGTTGTTATTTTATATTTCCTTATATCATGACAAATGTTTATTATTCATGCTAGAATTGTATTAACCGGAAACTTGATACATGTGTGGATACATAGACAAAACACCATGTCCCTAGTAAGCCTCCACTAGACTAGCTCGTTAATCAAAGATGGTTAAGTTTCCTAACCATAGACATGTGTTGTCATTTGATGAATGGGATCACATCATTAGGAGAATGATGTGATGGGCAAGACCCATATGTTAGCTTAGCATAATGATTGTTCAGTTTTATTGCTATAGTTGTCTTCATGTCATATACATATTCCTCTAACTATGAGATTATGCAACTCCCAGATACCGGGGGATTGCCTTATGTGCTATCAAATGTTACAACGTAACTGGGTGATTATAAAGATGCTCTACAGGTATCTCCGAATGTATTTGTTGGTTGACATAGATCGAGATTAGGATTTGTCACTCCGAGTATCGGAGAGGTATCTCTGGGCCCTCTAGGTAATGCACATCGTAAGCTTTGCAAGCAATGTGAGTAATGAGTTAGTTGCAGGGTGATGCATTACAGAACGAGTAAAGAGACTTGCCGGTAACAAGATCGAACTAGGTATGAAGATACCGACGATCGAATCTCGGGCAAGTAACATACCTATGACAAAGGGAATTACATATGTTGTCATTACGGTATGACCGATCAAGATCTTCGTACAATATGTGGGAACCAATATGAGCATCCAGGTTCCGCTATTGGTTATTGACCGGAGAGGTGTCTCAGTCATGTCTACATAGTTCTCGAACCCGTAGGGTTCGCACGCTTAACGTTTGATGATGATTTGTATTATATGAGTTAGGTGATTTGGTGACCGAATGTTGTTCGGAGTTCTGGATGAGATCACGGACATGACGAGGAGTCTCAAAATGATCGGGAGGTAAACATTCATATATAGGACGATAGTATTTGGACACCGGAAGTGTTCTCAGGATACCGGGTACGTATCGGGTCACCGGAAGGGGTTTTGGGCAACCCCAAGCAAGCTATATGGGCCTTATGGGCCAAGAGGGGAAACACACCAGCCACAAAGGGTTTGGTGCGCCCCCCCCCATATGGGCTGTCCAAATTGGAGAAGGAAAGGGGAAGGAGGAAAGGAAAAAGGGAATAGGATTCCCCCTTCCCCCTCTTCCCTTCCTACTCTGAATAGGAATAGGAAAGGGGGGAGGCCGAATTGGGAGGTGCCCAAGTAGGATTCCTCCTACTTGGGGTGCCCCCTTGGCTGCCTCTCCTCCCCTCCAACCTATATATATGACGGGGGAGGGTACCGCTAGAACACACAACAAACATTGTTAGCCGTGTGCGGCGCCCCCCTCCAAAGTTTACGCCTTCGGTCATATTCACGTAGTGCTTAGGTGAAGCCCTGCGCGGATCACTTCACCATCACCATCACTAGCCATTGTGCTGACAGAACTCTCCCTCAACACTTCGCTAGATCAAGAGTTCGAGGGACGTCATCGAGCTGAACGTGTGCAGAACTCGGAAGTGTCGTATGTTCGGTGCTTGATTGGTCGGAATGAGAAGAAGTTCGACTACATCAACCGCGTTGTCAAACGGTTTCGGTCTACGAGGGTACATGGACACACTCTCCGCCTCTCGTTGTTATGCATCTCCTAGATAGATCTTGCGTGAGTGTAGGAAGTTTTTGAAATTGCATGCTACGTTCCCCAACACAAGATTCACTAGATTCCATATTTATATAGGAAATATCCTATCATGGACCAGTTGGCTCAGAGAATTAGGATGATGTGGAGCATGGAGCTGAGCCTACAAGGTTTTATGAGGGAAATATGTGCGTTTATGGGTGAAGATTGAAATGAGTAAGCCCTTGATATGATGTACTCCCATTAATCTGGTCAGAGAAAGATTGATGTGAAGTATGAAAAAATAGGTTACTTCTGCGATGTTAGTGGTTTGCTGCGACATGATATTGAAGGAAATACGCCCTAGAGGCAATGATAAAGTTATTATTTATTTCCTTTATCATGATAAGTGTTTATTATTCCTGCTAGAATTGTATTAACCAGAAACATAATACATGTGTGAATACATAGAAAAACATAGTGTCACTAGTATGCCTCTACTTGACTAGCTCGTTGATCAAAGATGGTTATGTCTCCTAACCATAGACATGAGTTGTCATTTGATTAACGAGATCACATCATTAGGAGAATGATGTGATTGACTTGACCCATTCCGTTAGCATAGCACTTGATCGTTTAGTTTGTTGTTATTGCTTTCTTCATAAATTATACATGTTCCTATGACTATGAGGTTATGCAACTTCCTTTTACCAGAGGAACACTTTGTGTGCTACCAAACATCACAACGTAACTGGGTGATTATAAAGGTGCTCTATAGGTGTCTCCGAAGGTACTTGTTGGGTTGGCATATTTCGAGATTAGGATTTGTCACTCCGATTGTTGGAGAGGTATCTCTGGGCCCTCTCAGTAATGCACATCACATAAGCCTTGCAAGCATTGCAACTAATAAGTTAGTTCCAGGATGATGTATTACGAAACGAGTAAAGAGACTTGCCGGTAACGAGATTGAACTAGGTATTGAGATACCGACGATCAAATCTCGGGCAAGTTACATACCGATGACAAAGGGAACAACGTATGATGTTATGCGGTCTGACCGGTAAAAGATCTTCGTAGAATATGTAGGAGCCAATATGAGCATCCAGGTTCCGCTATTGGTTATTGACCGGAGACGTGTCTCGGTCATGTCTACATTATTCTCGAACCCGTAGGGTCCGCACGCTTAACGTTACGATGACAGTTTCATTATGAGTTTATATATTTTGATGTACCGAAGGTTGTTCGGAGTCCCGGATGTGATCACGGACATAACGAGGAGTCTCGAAATAGTCGAGACATAAAGATTGATATATTGGACGACTATATTCGGACACAGGAATGGTTCCGGGAGTTATCGGA